>NC_079445.1:25980913-26040913 GCF_903798145.1 Danio aesculapii
CCATGAGCTATACCCCCTCGTGAAAGAAGACTGTTGGTATAGCAAAAGAAGACTTTTTCATCAAGGTCTGTTTGTAAAAGTAGTTTGTAAATAAATAAGCAATTAATTATGCTGTTTAAAAGAGCCAAAATCATTGTTTCAAACCGAGGGTCGAGTTAAACTACTTGACAACTCTAAGGTCTTGCCAAAGGGGGCTCCTGGATTAGAACAGGGACCTCTTGATCTGCAGTCAAATGCTCTACCACTGAGCTATACCCCCTCTGAAAAAAAGACTGGTATAGCAAAATAAGAATTTGTACCAGTGACCTCTTGATCTGCAGATAAATGCTCTCCACTGAGCTATACCCCCTCGTAAAAGAAGACTGTTGGTATAGCAAAAGAAGACTCTTTCATCAAGGTCAGTTTGTAAAAGTAATTTGCAAATAAAAAAGCAATGAATTATGCTGTTTGGAAGAGACAAATCCAATGTGCCAAAACCGAGGGTCGAGTTAAACTACTTGACAACTCTAAGGTCTTGCCAAAGGGGGCTCCTGGATTAGAAACAGAGACCTCTTGATCTGCAGTCAAATGCTCTACCACTGAGCTATACCCCCTCTGAAAAAAAGGCTGGTATAGCAAAATAAGAATTTGTACCAGTGACCTCTTGATCTGCAGATAAATGCTCTCCACTGAGCTATACCCCCTCGTAAAAGAAGACTGTTGGTATAGCAAAAGAAGACTCTTTCATCAAGGTCAGTTTGTAAAAGTAATTTGCAAATAAAAAAGCAATGAATTATGCTGTTTGGAAGAGACAAATCCAATGTGCCAAAAGCAGGGTCAATGTAAATCACAGAGACAACTCCAAGGTCTTGCCAAAGGGGGCATCCGGATTTGAACCGGGGACCTCTTGATCTGCAGTCAAATGCTCTACCACTGAGCTATACCCCCTCTTAAAAAAAGGCTTCTGGTATAGAAAAAAGACTCTTTCATCAAGGTCTGTTTGTAAATTATGTCTTTAGGAAGAGCCAACACCAATGTGCCAAACCCAGGGTCGAGGTAAATTATGGACGCAATTCCAAGAACTTGCCAAAGGGGCACTCGGATTTGAAAGGTGGATATTAGCATTTGTACCAGTGACCTCTTGATCTGCAGTCAAATGCTCTCCACTGAGCTATACCCCCTCGTGAAAGAAGACTGTTGGTATAGCAAAAGAAGACTTTTTCATCAAGGTCTGTTTGTAAAAGTAATTTGTAAATAAAAAAGCAATTAATTATGCTGTTTAAAAGAGCCAAAATCATTGTTTCAAACCGAGGGTCGAGTTAAACTACTTGACAACTCTAAGGTCTTGCCAAAGGGGGCTCCTGGATTAGACACAGGGACCTCTTGATCTGCAGTCAAATGCTCTACCACTGAGCTATACCCCCTCTGAAAAAAAGACTGGTATAGCAAAATAAGAATTTGTACCAGTGACCTCTTGATCTGCAGATAAATGCTCTCCACTGAGCTATACCCCCTCGTAAAAGAAGACTGTTGGTATAGCAAAAGAAGACTCTTTCATCAAGGTCAGTTTGTAAAAGTAATTTGCAAATAAAAAAGCAATGAATTATGCTGTTTGGAAGAGACAAATCCAATGTGCCAAAAGCAGGGTCAATGTAAATCACAGAGACAACTCCAAGGTCTTGCCAAAGGGGGCATCCGGATTTGAACCGGGGACCTCTTGATCTGCAGTCAAATGCTCTACCACTGAGCTATACCCCCTCTTAAAAAAAGGCTTCTGGTATAGAAAAAAGACTCTTTCATCAAGGTCTGTTTGTAAATTATGTCTTTAGGAAGAGCCAACACCAATGTGCCAAACCCAGGGTCGAGGTAAATTATGGACGCAATTCCAAGAACTTGCCAAAGGGGCACTCGGATTTGAAAGGTGGATATTAGCATTTGTACCAGTGACCTCTTGATCTGCAGTCAAATGCTCTCCACTGAGCTATACCCCCTCGTGAAAGAAGACTGTTGGTATAGCAAAAGAAGACTTTTTCATCAAGGTCTGTTTGTAAAAGTAATTTGTAAATAAAAAAGCAATTAATTATGCTGTTTAAAAGAGCCAAAATCATTGTTTCAAACCGAGGGTCGAGTTAAACTACTTGACAACTCTAAGGTCTTGCCAAAGGGGGCTCCTGGATTAGACACAGGGACCTCTTGATCTGCAGTCAAATGCTCTACCACTGAGCTATACCCCCTCTGAAAAAAAGACTGGTATAGCAAAATAAGAATTTGTACCAGTGACCTCTTGATCTGCAGATAAATGCTCTCCACTGAGCTATACCCCCTCGTAAAAGAAGACTGTTGGTATAGCAAAAGAAGACTCTTTCATCAAGGTCAGTTTGTAAAAGTAATTTGCAAATAAAAAAGCAATGAATTATGCTGTTTGGAAGAGACAAATCCAATGTGCCAAAAGCTGGGTCAATGTAAATCACAGAGACAACTCCAAGGTCTTGCCAAAGGGGGCATCCGGATTTGAACCGGGGACCTCTTGATCTGCAGTCAAATGCTCTACCACTGAGCTATACCCCCTCTTAAAAAAAGGCTTCTGGTATAGAAAAAAGACTCTTTCATCAAGGTCTGTTTGTAAATTATGTCTTTAGGAAGAGAAGAGCCAACACCAATGTGCCAAACCCAGGGTCGAGGTAAATTATGGACGCAATTCCAAGAACTTGCCAAAGGGGCACTCGGATTTGAAAGGTGGATATTAGCATTTGTACCAGTGACCTCTTGATCTGCAGTCAAATGCTCTCCACTGAGCTATACCCCCTCGTGAAAGAAGACTGTTGGTATAGCAAAAGAAGACTTTTTCATCAAGGTCTGTTTGTAAAAGTAATTTGTAAATAAAAAAGCAATTAATTATGCTGTTTAAAAGAGCCAAAATCATTGTTTCAAACCGAGGGTCGAGTTAAACTACTTGACAACTCTAAGGTCTTGCCAAAGGGGGCTCCTGGATTAGACACAGGGACCTCTTGATCTGCAGTCAAATGCTCTACCACTGAGCTATACCCCCTCTGAAAAAAAGACTGGTATAGCAAAATAAGAATTTGTACCAGTGACCTCTTGATCTGCAGATAAATGCTCTCCACTGAGCTATACCCCCTCGTAAAAGAAGACTGTTGGTATAGCAAAAGAAGACTCTTTCATCAAGGTCAGTTTGTAAAAGTAATTTGCAAATAAAAAAGCAATGAATTATGCTGTTTGGAAGAGACAAATCCAATGTGCCAAAAGCAGGGTCAATGTAAATCACAGAGACAACTCCAAGGTCTTGCCAAAGGGGGCATCCGGATTTGAACCGGGGACCTCTTGATCTGCAGTCAAATGCTCTACCACTGAGCTATACCCCCTCTTAAAAAAAAGGCTTCTGGTATAGAAAAAAGACTCTTTCATCAAGGTCTGTTTGTAAATTATGTCTTTAGGAAGAGCCAACACCAATGTGCCAAACCCAGGGTCGAGGTAAATTATGGACGCAATTCCAAGAACTTGCCAAAGGGGCACTCGGATTTGAAAGGTGGATATTAGCATTTGTACCAGTGACCTCTTGATCTGCAGTCAAATGCTCTCCACTGAGCTATACCCCCTCGTGAAAGAAGACTGTTGGTATAGCAAAAGAAGACTTTTTCATCAAGGTCTGTTTGTAAAAGTAATTTGTAAATAAAAAAGCAATTAATTATGCTGTTTAAAAGAGCCAAAATCATTGTTTCAAACCGAGGGTCGAGTTAAACTACTTGACAACTCTAAGGTCTTGCCAAAGGGGGCTCCTGGATTAGACACAGGGACCTCTTGATCTGCAGTCAAATGCTCTACCACTGAGCTATACCCCCTCTGAAAAAAGACTGGTATAGCAAAATAAGAATTTGTACCAGTGACCTCTTGATCTGCAGATAAATGCTCTCCACTGAGCTATACCCCCTCGTAAAAGAAGACTGTTGGTATAGCAAAAGAAGACTCTTTCATCAAGGTCAGTTTGTAAAAGTAATTTGCAAATAAAAAAGCAATGAATTATGCTGTTTGGAAGAGACAAATCCAATGTGCCAAAAGCAGGGTCAATGTAAATCACAGAGACAACTCCAAGGTCTTGCCAAAGGGGGCATCCGGATTTGAACCGGGGACCTCTTGATCTGCAGTCAAATGCTCTACCACTGAGCTATACCCCCTCTTAAAAAAAGGCTTCTGGTATAGAAAAAAGACTCTTTCATCAAGGTCTGTTTGTAAATTATGTCTTTAGGAAGAGCCAACACCAATGTGCCAAACCCAGGGTCGAGGTAAATTATGGACGCAATTCCAAGAACTTGCCAAAGGGGCACTCGGATTTGAAAGGTGGATATTAGCATTTGTACCAGTGACCTCTTGATCTGCAGTCAAATGCTCTCCACTGAGCTATACCCCCTCGTGAAAGAAGACTGTTGGTATAGCAAAAGAAGACTTTTTCATCAAGGTCTGTTTGTAAAAGTAATTTGTAAATAAAAAAGCAATTAATTATGCTGTTTAAAAGAGCCAAAATCATTGTTTCAAACCGAGGGTCGAGTTAAACTACTTGACAACTCTAAGGTCTTGCCAAAGGGGGCTCCTGGATTAGACACAGGGACCTCTTGATTTGCAGTCAAATGCTCTACCACTGAGCTATACCCCCTCTGAAAAAAAGACTGGTATAGCAAAATAAGAATTTGTACCAGTGACCTCTTGATCTGCAGATAAATGCTCTCCACTGAGCTATACCCCCTCGTAAAAGAAGACTGTTGGTATAGCAAAAGAAGACTCTTTCATCAAGGTCAGTTTGTAAAAGTAATTTGCAAATAAAAAAGCAATGAATTATGCTGTTTGGAAGAGACAAATCCAATGTGCCAAAAGCAGGGTCAATGTAAATCACAGAGACAACTCCAAGGTCTTGCCAAAGGGGGCATCCGGATTTGAACCAGGGACCTCTTGATCTGCAGTCAAATGCTCTACCACTGAGCTATACCCCGTCTTAAAAAAAAGGCTTCTGGTATAGAAAAAAGACTCTTTCATCAAGGTCTGTTTGTAAATTATGTCTTTAGGAAGAGCCAACACCAATGTGCCAAACCCAGGGTCGAGGTAAATTATGGACGCAATTCCAAGAACTTGCCAAAGGGGCACTCGGATTTGAAAGGTGGATATTAGCATTTGTACCAGTGACCTCTTGATCTGCAGATAAATGCTCTCCACTGAGCTATACCCCCTCGTAAAAGAAGACTGTTGGTATAGCAAAAGAAGACTCTTTCATCAAGGTCAGTTTGTAAAAGTAATTTGCAAATAAAAAAGCAATGAATTATGCTGTTTGGAAGAGACAAATCCAATGTTCCAAACCAGGGTCAATGTAAATCACAGAGACAACTCAAGGTCTTGCCAAAGGGGGCATCCGGATTTGAACCGGGGACCTCTTGATCTGCAGTCAAATGCTCTACCACTGAGCTATACCCCCTCTTAAAAAAAGACTTCTGGTATAGAAAAAAGACTCTTTCATCAAGGTCTGTTTGTAAATTATGTCTTTAGGAAGAGCCAACACCAATGTGCCAAACCCAGGGTCGAGGTAAATTATGGACGCAATTCCAAGAACTTGCCAAAGGGGCACTCGGATTTGAAAGGTGGATATTAGCATTTGTACCAGTGACCTCTTGATCTGCAGTCAAATGCTCTCCACTGAGCTATACCCCCTCGTGAAAGAAGACTGTTGGTATAGCAAAAGAAGACTTTTTCATCAAGGTCTGTTTGTAAAAGTAATTTGTAAATAAAAAGCAATTAATTATGCTGTTTAAAAAGAGCCAAAATCATTGTTTCAAACCGAGGGTCGAGTTAAACTACTTGACAACTCTAAGGTCTTGCCAAAGGGGGCTCCTGGATTAGAAACAGGGACCTCTTGATCTGCAGTCAAATGCTCTCCACTGAGCTATACCCCCTCGTGAAAGAAGACTGTTGGTATAGCAAAAGAAGACTTTTTCATCAAGGTCTGTTTGTAAAAGTAATTTGTAAATAAAAAAGCAATTAATTATGCTGTTTAAAAGAGCCAAAATCATTGTTTCAAACCGAGGGTCGAGTTAAACTACTTGACAACTCTAAGGTCTTGCCAAAGGGGGCTCCTGGATTAGACACAGGGACCTCTTGATCTGCAGTCAAATGCTCTACCACTGAGCTATACCCCCTCTGAAAAAAAGACTGGTATAGCAAAATAAGAATTTGTACCAGTGACCTCTTGATCTGCAGATAAATGCTCTCCACTGAGCTATACCCCCTCGTAAAAGAAGACTGTTGGTATAGCAAAAGAAGACTCTTTCATCAAGGTCAGTTTGTAAAAGTAATTTGCAAATAAAAAAGCAATGAATTATGCTGTTTGGAAGAGACAAATCCAATGTGCCAAAAGCAGGGTCAATGTAAATCACAGAGACAACTCCAAGGTCTTGCCAAAGGGGGCATCCGGATTTGAACCGGGGACCTCTTGATCTGCAGTCAAATGCTCTACCACTGAGCTATACCCCCTCTTAAAAAAAGGCTTCTGGTATAGAAAAAAGACTCTTTCATCAAGGTCTGTTTGTAAATTATGTCTTTAGGAAGAGCCAACACCAATGTGCCAAACCCAGGGTCGAGGTAAATTATGGACGCAATTCCAAGAACTTGCCAAAGGGGCACTCGGATTTGAAAGGTGGATATTAGCATTTGTACCAGTGACCTCTTGATCTGCAGTCAAATGCTCTCCACTGAGCTATACCCCCTCGTGAAAGAAGACTGTTGGTATAGCAAAAGAAGACTTTTTCATCAAGGTCTGTTTGTAAAAGTAATTTGTAAATAAAAAAGCAATTAATTATGCTGTTTAAAAGAGCCAAAATCATTGTTTCAAACCGAGGATCGAGTTAAACTACTTGACAACTCTAAGGTCTTGCCAAAGGGGGCTCCTGGATTAGACACAGGGACCTCTTGATCTGCAGTCAAATGCTCTACCACTGAGCTATACCCCCTCTGAAAAAAAGACTGGTATAGCAAAATAAGAATTTGTACCAGTGACCTCTTGATCTGCAGATAAATGCTCTCCACTGAGCTATACCCCCTCGTAAAAGAAGACTGTTGGTATAGCAAAAGAAGACTCTTTCATCAAGGTCAGTTTGTAAAAGTAATTTGCAAATAAAAAAGCAATGAATTATGCTGTTTGGAAGAGACAAATCCAATGTGCCAAAAGCAGGGTCAATGTAAATCACAGAGACAACTCCAAGGTCTTGCCAAAGGGGGCATCCGGATTTGAACCGGGGACCTCTTGATCTGCAGTCAAATGCTCTACCACTGAGCTATACCCCCTCTTAAAAAAAGGCTTCTGGTATAGAAAAAAGACTCTTTCATCAAGGTCTGTTTGTAAATTATGTCTTTAGGAAGAGCCAACACCAATGTGCCAAACCCAGGGTCGAGGTAAATTATGGACGCAATTCCAAGAACTTGCCAAAGGGGCACTCGGATTTGAAAGGTGGATATTAGCATTTGTACCAGTGACCTCTTGATCTGCAGATAAATGCTCTCCACTGAGCTATACCCCCTCGTAAAGAAGACTGTTGGTATAGCAAAAGAAGACTCTTTCATCAAGGTCAGTTTGTAAAAGTAATTTGCAAATAAAAAAGCAATGAATTATGCTGTTTGGAAGAGACAAATCCAATGTGCCAAAAGCAGGGTCAATGTAAATCACAGAGACAACTCCAAGGTCTTGCCAAAGGGGGCATCCGGATTTGAACCAGGGACCTCTTGATCTGCAGTCAAATGCTCTACCACTGAGCTATACCCCCTCTTAAAAAAAGGCTTCTGGTATAGAAAAAAGACTCTTTCATCAAGGTCTGTTTGTAAATTATGTCTTTAGGAAGAGCCAACACCAATGTGCCAAACCCAGGGTCGAGGTAAATTATGGACGCAATTCCAAGAACTTGCCAAAGGGGCACTCGGATTTGAAAGGTGGATATTAGCATTTGTACCAGTGACCTCTTGATCTGCAGATCAAATGCTCTCCACTGAGCTATACCCCCTCGTAAAAGAAGACTGTTGGTATAGCAAAAAAAGACTCTTTCATCAAGGTCAGTTTGTAAAAGTAATTTGCAAATAAAAAAGCAATGAATTATGCTGTTTGGAAGAGACAAATCCAATGTGCCAAAACCAGGGTCAATGTAAATCACAGGTAAATCAAGGTCTTGCCAAAGGGGGCATCCGGATTTGTACCAGTGACCTCTTGATCTGCAGATAAATGCTCTCCACTGAGCTATACCCCCTCGTAAAAGAAGACTGTTGGTATAGCAAAAGAAGACTCTTTCATCAAGGTCAGTTTGTAAAAGTAATTTGCAAATAAAAAAGCAATGAATTATGCTGTTTGGAAGAGACAAAACCAATGTGCCAAAACCAGGGTCAATGTAAATCACAGAGACAACTCCAAGGTCTTGCCAAAGGGGGCATCTGGATTTGAACCGGGGACCTCTAGATCTGCAGTCAAATGCTCTACCACTGAGCTATACCCCCTCTTAAAAAAAGGCTTCTGGTATAGAAAAAAGACTCTTTCATCAAGGTCTGTTTGTAAATTATGTCTTTAGGAAGAGCCAACACCAATGTGCCAAACCCAGGGTCGAGGTAAATTATGGACGCAATTCCAAGAACTTGCCAAAGGGGCACTCGGATTTGAAAGGTGGATATTAGCATTTGTACCAGTGACCTCTTGATCTGCAGTCAAATGCTCTCCACTGAGCTATACCCCCTCGTGAAAGAAGACTGTTGGTATAGCAAAAGAAGACTTTTTCATCAAGGTCTGTTTGTAAAAGTAATTTGTAAATAAATAAGCAATTAATTATGCTGTTTAAAAGAGCCAAAATCATTGTTTCAAACCGAGGGTCGAGTTAAACTACTTGACAACTCTAAGGTCTTGCCAAAGGGGGCTCCTGGATTAGAAACAGGGACCTCTTGATCTGCAGTCAAATGCTCTACCACTGAGCTATACCCCCTCTGAAAAAAAGACTGGTATAGCAAAATAAGAATTTGTACCAGTGACCTCTTGATCTGCAGATAAATGCTCTCCACTGAGCTATACCCCCTCGTAAAAGAAGACTGTTGGTATAGCAAAAGAAGACTCTTTCATCAAGGTCAGTTTGTAAAAGTAATTTGCAAATAAAAAAGCAATGAATTATGCTGTTTGGAAGAGACAAATCCAATGTGCCAAAAGCAGGGTCAATGTAAATCACAGAGACAACTCCAAGGTCTTGCCAAAGGGGGCATCCGGATTTGAACCAGGGACCTCTTGATCTGCAGTCAAATGCTCTACCACTGAGCTATACCCCCTCTTAAAAAAAGGCTTCTGGTATAGAAAAAAGACTCTTTCATCAAGGTCTGTTTGTAAATTATGTCTTTAGGAAGAGCCAACACCAATGTGCCAAACCCAGGGTCGAGGTAAATTATGGACGCAATTCCAAGAACTTGCCAAAGGGGCACTCGGATTTGAAAGGTGGATATTAGCATTTGTACCAGTGACCTCTTGATCTGCAGTCAAATGCTCTCCACTGAGCTATACCCCCTCGTGAAAGAAGACTGTTGGTATAGCAAAAGAAGACTTTTTCATCAAGGTCTGTTTGTAAAAGTAATTTGTAAATAAAAAAGCAATTAATTATGCTGTTTAAAAGAGCCAAAATCATTGTTTCAAACCGAGGGTCGAGTTAAACTACTTGACAACTCTAAGGTCTTGCCAAAGGGGGCTCCTGGATTAGACACAGGGACCTCTTGATCTGCAGTCAAATGCTCTACCACTGAGCTATACCCCCTCTGAAAAAAAGACTGGTATAGCAAAATAAGCATTTGTACCAGTGACCTCTTGATCTGCAGACAAATGCTCTCCACTGAGCTATACCCCCTCGTAAAAGAAGACTGTTGGTATAGCAAAAGAAGACTCTTTCATCAAGGTCAGTTTGTAAAAGTAATTTGCAAATAAAAAAGCAATGAATTATGCTGTTTGGAAGAGACAAATCCAATGTGCCAAAACCAGGGTCAATGTAAATCACAGAGACAACTCCAAGGTCTTGCCAAAGGGGGCATCCGGATTTGAACCGGGGACCTCTTGATCTGCAGTCAAATGCTCTACCACTGAGCTATACCCCCTCTTAAAAAAAGACTTCTGGTATAGAAAAAAGACTCTTTCATCAAGGTCTGTTTGTAAATTATGTCTTTAGGAAGAGCCAACACCAATGTGCCAAACCCAGGGTCGAGGTAAATTATGGACGCAATTCCAAGAACTTGCCAAAGGGGCACTCGGATTTGAAAGGTGGATATTAGCATTTGTACCAGTGACCTCTTGATCTGCAGTCAAATGCTCTCCACTGAGCTATACCCCCTCGTGAAAGAAGACTGTTGGTATAGCAAAAGAAGACTTTTTCATCAAGGTCTGTTTGTAAAAGTAATTTGCAAATAAAAAAGCAATTAATTATGCTGTTTAAAAGAGCCAAAATCATTGTTTCAAACCGAGGGTCGAGTTAAACTACTTGACAACTCTAAGGTCTTGCCAAAGGGGGCTCCTGGATTAGAAACAGGGACCTCTTGATCTGCAGTCGAATTCTCTCCACTGAGCTATACCCCCTCGTGAAAGAAGACTGTTGGTATAGCAAAAGAAGACTTTTTCATCAAGGTCTGTTTGTAAAAGTAATTTGTAAATAAAAAAGCAATTAATTATGCTGTTTAAAAGAGCCAAAATCATTGTTTCAAACCGAGGGTCGAGTTAAACTACTTGACAACTCTAAGGTCTTGCCAAAGGGGGCTCCTGGATTAGAAACAGGGACCTCTTGATCTGCAGTCAAATGCTCTACAACTGAGCTATACTCCCTCTGAAAAAAAGACTGGTATAGCAAAATAAGCATTTGTACCAGTGACCTCTTGATCTGCAGACAAATGCTCTCCACTGAGCTATACCCCCTCGTAAAAGAAGACTGTTGGTATAGCAAAAGAAGACTCTTTCATCAAGGTCAGTTTGTAAAAGTAATTTGCAAATAAAAAAGCAATGAATTATGCTGTTTGGAAGAGACAAATCCAATGTGCCAAAAGCAGGGTCAATGTAAATCACAGAGACAACTCCAAGGTCTTGCCAAAGGGGGCATCCGGATTTGAACCAGGGACCTCTTGATCTGCAGTCAAATGCTCTACCACTGAGCTATACCCCCTCTTAAAAAAAGGCTTCTGGTATAGAAAAAAGACTCTTTCATCAAGGTCTGTTTGTAAATTATGTCTTTAGGAAGAGCCAACACCAATGTGCCAAACCCAGGGTCGAGGTAAATTATGGACGCAATTCCAAGAACTTGCCAAAGGGGCACTCGGATTTGAAAGGTGGATATTAGCATTTGTACCAGTGACCTCTTGATCTGCAGTCAAATGCTCTCCACTGAGCTATACCCCCTCGTGAAAGAAGACTGTTGGTATAGCAAAAGAAGACTTTTTCATCAAGGTCTGTTTGTAAAAGTAATTTGTAAATAAAAAAGCAATTAATTATGCTGTTTAAAAGAGCCAAAATCATTGTTTCAAACCGAGGGTCGAGTTAAACTACTTGACAACTCTAAGGTCTTGCCAAAGGGGGCTCCTGGATTAGACACAGGGACCTCTTGATTTGCAGTCAAATGCTCTACCACTGAGCTATACCCCCTCTGAAAAAAAGACTGGTATAGCAAAATAAGAATTTGTACCAGTGACCTCTTGATCTGCAGATAAATGCTCTCCACTGAGCTATACCCCCTCGTAAAAGAAGACTGTTGGTATAGCAAAAGAAGACTCTTTCATCAAGGTCAGTTTGTAAAAGTAATTTGCAAATAAAAAAGCAATGAATTATGCTGTTTGGAAGAGACAAATCCAATGTGCCAAAAGCAGGGTCAATGTAAATCACAGAGACAACTCCAAGGTCTTGCCAAAGGGGGCATCCGGATTTGAACCGGGGACCTCTTGATCTGCAGTCAAATGCTCTACCACTGAGCTATACCCCCTCTTAAAAAAAGGCTTCTGGTATAGAAAAAAGACTCTTTCATCAAGGTCTGTTTGTAAATTATGTCTTTAGGTAGAGCCAACACCAATGTGCCAAACCCAGGGTCGAGGTAAATTATGGACGCAATTCCAAGAACTTGCCAAAGGGGCACTCGGATTTGAAAGGTGGATATTAGCATTTGTACCAGTGACCTCTTGATCTGCAGTCAAATGCTCTCCACTGAGCTATACCCCCTCGTGAAAGAAGACTGTTGGTATAGCAAAAGAAGACTTTTTCATCAAGGTCTGTTTGTAAAAGTAATTTGTAAATAAAAAAGCAATTAATTATGCTGTTTAAAAGAGCCAAAATCATTGTTTCAAACCGAGGATCGAGTTAAACTACTTGACAACTCTAAGGTCTTGCCAAAGGGGGCTCCTGGATTAGACACAGGGACCTCTTGATCTGCAGTCAAATGCTCTACCACTGAGCTATACCCCCTCTGAAAAAAAGACTGGTATAGCAAAATAAGAATTTGTACCAGTGACCTCTTGATCTGCAGATAAATGCTCTCCACTGAGCTATACCCCCTCGTAAAAGAAGACTGTTGGTATAGCAAAAGAAGACTCTTTCATCAAGGTCAGTTTGTAAAAGTAATTTGCAAATAAAAAAGCAATGAATTATGCTGTTTGGAAGAGACAAATCCAATGTGCCAAAAGCAGGGTCAATGTAAATCACAGAGACAACTCCAAGGTCTTGCCAAAGGGGGCATCCGGATTTGAACCGGGGACCTCTTGATCTGCAGTCAAATGCTCTACCACTGAGCTATACCCCCTCTTAAAAAAAGGCTTCTGGTATAGAAAAAAGACTCTTTCATCAAGGTCTGTTTGTAAATTATGTCTTTAGGAAGAGCCAACACCAATGTGCCAAACCCAGGGTCGAGGTAAATTATGGACGCAATTCCAAGAACTTGCCAAAGGGGCACTCGGATTTGAAAGGTGGATATTAGCATTTGTACCAGTGACCTCTTGATCTGCAGTCAAATGCTCTCCACTGAGCTATACCCCCTCGTGAAAGAAGACTGTTGGTATAGCAAAAAAAGACTCTTTCATCAAGGTCTGTTTGTAAAAGTAATTTGTAAATAAAAAAGCAATTAATTATGCTGTTTAAAAGAGCCAAAATCATTGTTTCAAACCGAGGGTCGAGTTAAACTACTTGACAACTCTAAGGTCTTGCCAAAGGGGGCTCCTGGATTAGACACAGGGACCTCTTGATCTGCAGTCAAATGCTCTACCACTGAGCTATACCCCCTCTGAAAAAAAGACTGGTATAGCAAAATAAGAATTTGTACCAGGACCTCTTGATCTGCAGATAAATGCTCTCCACTGAGCTATACCCCCTCGTAAAAGAAGACTGTTGGTATAGCAAAAGAAGACTCTTTCATCAAGGTCAGTTTGTAAAAGTAATTTGCAAATAAAAAAGCAATGAATTATGCTGTTTGGAAGAGACAAATCCAATGTGCCAAAAGCAGGGTCAATGTAAATCACAGAGACAACTCCAAGGTCTTGCCAAAGGGGGCATCCGGATTTGAACCGGGGACCTCTTGATCTGCAGTCAAATGCTCTACCACTGAGCTATACCCCCTCTTAAAAAAAGGCTTCTGGTATAGAAAAAAGACTCTTTCATCAAGGTCTGTTTGTAAATTATGTCTTTAGGAAGAGCCAACACCAATGTGCCAAACCCAGGGTCGAGGTAAATTATGGACGCAATTCCAAGAACTTGCCAAAGGGGCACTCGGATTTGAAAGGTGGATATTAGCATTTGTACCAGTGACCTCTTGATCTGCAGTCAAATGCTCTCCACTGAGCTATACCCCCTCGTGAAAGAAGACTGTTGGTATAGCAAAAGAAGACTTTTTCATCAAGGTCTGTTTGTAAAAGTAATTTGTAAATAAAAAAGCAATTAATTATGCTGTTTAAAAGAGCCAAAATCATTGTTTCAAACCGAGGGTCGAGTTAAACTACTTGACAACTCTAAGGTCTTGCCAAAGGGGGCTCCTGGATTAGACACAGGGACCTCTTGATCTGCAGTCAAATGCTCTACCACTGAGCTATACCCCCTCTGAAAAAAAGACTGGTATAGCAAAATAAGAATTTGTACCAGTGACCTCTTGATCTGCAGATAAATGCTCTCCACTGAGCTATACCCCCTCGTAAAAGAAGACTGTTGGTATAGCAAAAGAAGACTCTTTCATCAAGGTCAGTTTGTAAAAGTAATTTGCAAATAAAAAAGCAATGAATTATGCTGTTTGGAAGAGACAAATCCAATGTGCCAAAACCGAGGGTCGAGTTAAACTACTTGACAACTCTAAGGTCTTGCCAAAGGGGGCTCCTGGATTAGAAACAGGGACCTCTTGATCTGCAGTCAAATGCTCTACCACTGAGCTATACCCCCTCTGAAAAAAAGACTGGTATAGCAAAATAAGAGTTTGTACCAGTGACCTCTTGATCTGCAGATAAATGCTCTCCACTGAGCTATACCCCCTCGTAAAAGAAGACTGTTGGTATAGCAAAAGAAGACTCTTTCATCAAGGTCAGTTTGTAAAAGTAATTTGCAAATAAAAAAGCAATGAATTATGCTGTTTGGAAGAGACAAATCCAATGTGCCAAAAGCAGGGTCAATGTAAATCACAGAGACAACTCCAAGGTCTTGCCAAAGGGGGCATCCGGATTTGAACCGGGGACCTCTTGATCTGCAGTCAAATGCTCTACCACTGAGCTATACCCCCTCTTAAAAAAAGGCTTCTGGTATAGAAAAAAGACTCTTTCATCAAGGTCTGTTTGTAAATTATGTCTTTAGGAAGAGCCAACACCAATGTGCCAAACCCAGGGTCGAGGTAAATTATGGACGCAATTCCAAGAACTTGCCAAAGGGGCACTCGGATTTGAAAGGTGGATATTAGCATTTGTACCAGTGACCTCTTGATCTGCAGTCAAATGCTCTCCACTGAGCTATACCCCCTCGTGAAAGAAGACTGTTGGTATAGCAAAAGAAGACTTTTTCATCAAGGTCTGTTTGTAAAAGTAATTTGTAAATAAAAAAGCAATTAATTATGCTGTTTAAAAGAGCCAAAATCATTGTTTCAAACCGAGGGTCGAGTTAAACTACTTGACAACTCTAAGGTCTTGCCAAAGGGGGCTCCTGGATTAGAAACAGGGACCTCTTGATCTGCAGTCAAATGCTCTACCACTGAGCTATACCCCCTCTGAAAAAAAGACTGGTATAGCAAAATAAGAATTTGTACCAGTGACCTCTTGATCTGCAGATAAATGCTCTCCACTGAGCTATACCCCCTCGTAAAAGAAGACTGTTGGTATAGCAAAAGAAGACTCTTTCATCAAGGTCAGTTTGTAAAAGTAATTTGCAAATAAAAAAGCAATGAATTATGCTGTTTGGAAGAGACAAATCCAATGTGCCAAAAGCAGGGTCAATGTAAATCACAGAGACAACTCCAAGGTCTTGCCAAAGGGGGCATCCGGATTTGAACCGGGGACCTCTTGATCTGCAGTCAAATGCTCTACCACTGAGCTATACCCCCTCTTAAAAAAAGGCTTCTGGTATAGAAAAAAGACTCTTTCATCAAGGTCTGTTTGTAAATTATGTCTTTAGGAAGAGCCAACACCAATGTGCCAAACCCAGGGTCGAGGTAAATTATGGACGCAATTCCAAGAACTTGCCAAAGGGGCACTCGGATTTGAAAGGTGGATATTAGCATTTGTACCAGTGACCTCTTGATCTGCAGTCAAATGCTCTCCACTGAGCTATACCCCCTCGTGAAAGAAGACTGTTGGTATAGCAAAAGAAGACTTTTTCATCAAGGTCTGTTTGTAAAAGTAATTTGTAAATAAATAAGCAATTAATTATGCTGTTTAAAAGAGCCAAAATCATTGTTTCAAACCGAGGGTCGAGTTAAACTACTTGACAACTCTAAGGTCTTGCCAAAGGGGGCTCCTGGATTAGACACAGGGACCTCTTGATCTGCAGTCAAATGCTCTACCACTGAGCTATACCCCCTCTGAAAAAAAGACTGGTATAGCAAAATAAGAATTTGTACCAGTGACCTCTTGATCTGCAGATAAATGCTCTCCACTGAGCTATACCCCCTCGTAAAAGAAGACTGTTGGTATAGCAAAAGAAGACTCTTTCATCAAGGTCAGTTTTGTAAAAGTAATTTGCAAATAAAAAAGCAATGAATTATGCTGTTTGGAAGAGACAAATCCAATGTGCCAAAAGCTGGGTCAATGTAAATCACAGAGACAACTCCAAGGTCTTGCCAAAGGGGGCATCCGGATTTGAACCGGGGACCTCTTGATCTGCAGTCAAATGCTCTACCACTGAGCTATACCCCCTCTTAAAAAAAGGCTTCTGGTATAGAAAAAAGACTCTTTCATCAAGGTCTGTTTGTAAATTATGTCTTTAGGAAGAGCCAACACCAATGTGCCAAACCCAGGGTCGAGGTAAATTATGGACGCAATTCCAAGAACTTGCCAAAGGGGCACTCGGATTTGAAAGGTGGATATTAGCATTTGTACCAGTGACCTCTTGATCTGCAGTCAAATGCTCTCCACTGAGCTATACCCCCTCGTGAAAGAAGACTGTTGGTAGGGACGCAATTCCAAGAACTTGCCAAAGGGGCACTCGGATTTGAAAGGTGGATATTAGCATTTGTACCAGTGACCTCTTGATCTGCAGTCAAATGCTCTCCACTGAGCTATACCCCCTCGTGAAAGAAGACTGTTGGTATAGCAAAAGAAGACTTTTTCATCAAGGTCTGTTTGTAAAAGTAATTTGTAAATAAAAAAGCAATTAATTATGCTGTTTAAAAGAGCCAAAATCATTGTTTCAAACCGAGGGTCGAGTTAAACTACTTGACAACTCTAAGGTCTTGCCAAAGGGGGCTCCTGGATTAGAAACAGGGACCTCTTGATCTGCAGTCAAATGCTCTACCACTGAGCTATACCCCCTCTGAAAAAAAGACTGGTATAGCAAAATAAGAATTTGTACCAGTGACCTCTTGATCTGCAGATAAATGCTCTCCACTGAGCTATACCCCCTCGTAAAAGAAGACTGTTGGTATAGCAAAAGAAGACTCTTTCATCAAGGTCAGTTTGTAAAAGTAATTTGCAAATAAAAAAGCAATGAATTATGCTGTTTGGAAGAGACAAATCCAATGTGCCAAAAGCAGGGTCAATGTAAATCACAGAGACAACTCCAAGGTCTTGCCAAAGGGGGCATCCGGATTTGAACCGGGGACCTCTTGATCTGCAGTCAAATGCTCTACCACTGAGCTATACCCCCTCTTAAAAAAAGGCTTCTGGTATAGAAAAAAGACTCTTTCATCAAGGTCTGTTTGTAAATTATGTCTTTAGGAAGAGCCAACACCAATGTGCCAAACCCAGGGTCGAGGTAAATTATGGACGCAATTCCAAGAACTTGCCAAAGGGGCACTCGGATTTGAAAGGTGGATATTAGCATTTGTACCAGTGACCTCTTGATCTGCAGTCAAATGCTCTCCACTGAGCTATACCCCCTCGTGAAAGAAGACTGTTGGTATAGCAAAAGAAGACTTTTTCATCAAGGTCTGTTTGTAAAAGTAATTTGCAAATAAAAAAGCAATTAATTATGCTGTTTAAAAGAGCCAAAATCATTGTTTCAAACCGAGGGTCGAGTTAAACTACTTGACAACTCTAAGGTCTTGCCAAAGGGGGCTCCTGGATTAGAAACAGGGACCTCTTGATCTGCAGTCAAATGCTCTACCACTGAGCTATACCCCCTCTGAAAAAAAGACTGGTATAGCAAAATAAGAATTTGTACCAGTGACCTCTTGATCTGCAGATAAATGCTCTCCACTGAGCTATACCCCCTCGTAAAAGAAGACTGTTGGTATAGCAAAAAAAGACTCTTTCATCAAGGTCAGTTTGTAAAAGTAATTTGCAAATAAAAAAGCAATGAATTATGCTGTTTGGAAGAGACAAATCCAATGTGCCAAAAGCAGGGTCAATGTAAATCACAGAGACAACTCCAAGGTCTTGCCAAAGGGGGCATCCGGATTTGAACCGGGGACCTCTTGATCTGCAGTCAAATGCTCTGCCACTGAGCTATACCCCCTCTTAAAAAAAGGCTTCTGGTATAGAAAAAAGACTCTTTCATCAAGGTCTGTTTGTAAATTATGTCTTTAGGAAGAGCCAACACCAATGTGCCAAACCCAGGGTCGAGGTAAATTATGGACGCAATTCCAAGAACTTGCCAAAGGGGCACTCGGATTTGAAAGGTGGATATTAGCATTTGTACCAGTGACCTCTTGATCTGCAGTCAAATGCTCTCCACTGAGCTATACCCCCTCGTGAAAGAAGACTGTTGGTATAGCAAAAGAAGACTTTTTCATCAAGGTCTGTTTGTAAAAGTAATTTGCAAATAAAAAAGCAATTAATTATGCTGTTTAAAAGAGCCAAAATCATTGTTTCAAACCGAGGGTCGAGTTAAACTACTTGACAACTCTAAGGTCTTGCCAAAGGGGGCTCCTGGATTAGAAACAGGCACCTCTTGATCTGCAGTCAAATGCTCTACCACTGAGCTATACCCCCTCTGAAAAAAAGACTGGTATAGCAAAATAAGAATTTGTACCAGTGACCTCTTGATCTGCAGATAAATGCTCTCCACTGAGCTATACCCCCTCGTAAAAGAAGACTGTTGGTATAGCAAAAGAAGACTCTTTCATCAAGGTCAGTTTGTAAAAGTAATTTGCAAATAAAAAAGCAATGAATTATGCTGTTTGGAAGAGACAAATCCAATGTGCCAAAAGCTGGGTCAATGTAAATCACAGAGACAACTCCAAGGTCTTGCCAAAGGGGGCATCCGGATTTGAACCGGGGACCTCTTGATCTGCAGTCAAATGCTCTACCACTGAGCTATACCCCCTCTTAAAAAAAGGCGTCTGGTATAGAAAAAAGACTCTTTCATCAAGGTCTGTTTGTAAATTATGTCTTTAGGAAGAGCCAACACCAATGTGCCAAACCCAGGGTCGAGGTAAATTATGGACGCAATTCCAAGAACTTGCCAAAGGGGCACTCGGATTTGAAAGGTGGATATTAGCATTTGTACCAGTGACCTCTTGATCTGCAGTCAAATGCTCTCCACTGAGCTATACCCCCTCGTGAAAGAAGACTGTTGGTATAGCAAAAGAAGACTCTTTCATCAAGGTCAGTTTGTAAAAGTAATTTGCAAATAAAAAAGCAATGAATTATGCTGTTTGGAAGAGACAAATCCAATGTGCCAAAAGCAGGGTCAATGTAAATCACAGAGACAACTCCAAGGTCTTGCCAAAGGGGGCATCCGGATTTGAACCGGGGACCTCTTGATCTGCAGTCAAATGCTCTACCACTGAGCTATACCCCCTCTTAAAAAAAGGCTTCTGGTATAGAAAAAAGACTCTTTCATCAAGGTCTGTTTGTAAATTATGTCTTTAGGAAGAGCCAACACCAATGTGCCAAACCCAGGGTCGAGGTAAATTATGGACGCAATTCCAAGAACTTGCCAAAGGGGCACTCGGATTTGAAAGGTGGATATTAGCATTTGTACCAGTGACCTCTTGATCTGCAGTCAAATGCTCTCCACTGAGCTATACCCCCTCGTGAAAGAAGACTGTTGGTATAGCAAAAGAAGACTTTTTCATCAAGGTCTGTTTGTAAATTATGTCTTTAGGAAGAGCCAACACCAATGTGCCAAACCCAGGGTCGAGGTAAATTATGGACGCAATTCCAAGAACTTGCCAAAGGGGCACTCGGATTTGAAAGGTGGATATTAGCATTTGTACCAGTGACCTCTTGATCTGCAGTCAAATGCTCTCCACTGAGCTATACCCCCTCGTGAAAGAAGACTGTTGGTATAGCAAAAGAAGACTTTTTCATCAAGGTCTGTTTGTAAAAGTAATTTGTAAATAAAAAAGCAATTAATTATGCTGTTTAAAAGAGCCAAAATCATTGTTTCAAACCGAGGGTCGAGTTAAACTACTTGACAACTCTAAGGTCTTGCCAAAGGGGGCTCCTGGATTAGACACAGGGACCTCTTGATCTGCAGTCAAATGCTCTACCACTGAGCTATACCCCCTCTGAAAAAAAGACTGGTATAGCAAAATAAGAATTTGTACCAGTGACCTCTTGATCTGCAGATAAATGCTCTCCACTGAGCTATACCCCCTCGTAAAAGAAGACTGTTGGTATAGCAAAAGAAGACTCTTTCATCAAGGTCAGTTTGTAAAAGTAATTTGCAAATAAAAAAGCAATGAATTATGCTGTTTGGAAGAGACAAATCCAATGTGCCAAAAGCAGGGTCAATGTAAATCACAGAGACAACTCCAAGGTCTTGCCAAAGGGGGCATCCGGATTTGAACCGGGGACCTCTTGATCTGCAGTCAAATGCTCTACCACTGAGCTATACCCCCTCTTAAAAAAAGGCTTCTGGTATAGAAAAAAGACTCTTTCATCAAGGTCTGTTTGTAAATTATGTCTTTAGGAAGAGCCAACACCAATGTGCCAAACCCAGGGTCGAGGTAAATTAT
The DNA here is from genome assembly GCF_903798145.1 of Danio aesculapii. Lineage (NCBI taxonomy): Eukaryota > Metazoa > Chordata > Actinopteri > Cypriniformes > Danionidae > Danio > Danio aesculapii. Next base: position 26,001,502 of record NC_079445.1, read on the forward strand.
GGACGCAATTCCAAGAACTTGCCAAAGGGGCACTCGGATTTGAAAGGTGGATATTAGCATTTGTACCAGTGACCTCTTGATCTGCAGTCAAATGCTCTCCACTGAGCTATACCCCCTCGTGAAAGAAGACTGTTGGTATAGCAAAAGAAGACTTTTTCATCAAGGTCTGTTTGTAAAAGTAATTTGTAAATAAAAAAGCAATTAATTATGCTGTTTAAAAGAGCCAAAATCATTGTTTCAAACCGAGGGTCGAGTTAAACTACTTGACAACTCTAAGGTCTTGCCAAAGGGGGCTCCTGGATTAGACACAGGGACCTCTTGATTTGCAGTCAAATGCTCTACCACTGAGCTATACCCCCTCTGAAAAAAAGACTGGTATAGCAAAATAAGAATTTGTACCAGTGACCTCTTGATCTGCAGATAAATGCTCTCCACTGAGCTATACCCCCTCGTAAAAGAAGACTGTTGGTATAGCAAAAGAAGACTCTTTCATCAAGGTCAGTTTGTAAAAGTAATTTGCAAATAAAAAAGCAATGAATTATGCTGTTTGGAAGAGACAAATCCAATGTGCCAAAAGCAGGGTCAATGTAAATCACAGAGACAACTCCAAGGTCTTGCCAAAGGGGGCATCCGGATTTGAACCGGGGACCTCTTGATCTGCAGTCAAATGCTCTACCACTGAGCTATACCCCCTCTTAAAAAAAGGCTTCTGGTATAGAAAAAAGACTCTTTCATCAAGGTCTGTTTGTAAATTATGTCTTTAGGAAGAGCCAACACCAATGTGCCAAACCCAGGGTCGAGGTAAATTATGGACGCAATTCCAAGAACTTGCCAAAGGGGCACTCGGATTTGAAAGGTGGATATTAGCATTTGTACCAGTGACCTCTTGATCTGCAGTCAAATGCTCTCCACTGAGCTATACCCCCTCGTGAAAGAAGACTGTTGGTATAGCAAAAGAAGACTTTTTCATCAAGGTCTGTTTGTAAAAGTAATTTGTAAATAAAAAAGCAATTAATTATGCTGTTTAAAAGAGCCAAAATCATTGTTTCAAACCGAGGGTCGAGTTAAACTACTTGACAACTCTAAGGTCTTGCCAAAGGGGGCTCCTGGATTTGAACCGGGGACCTCTTGATCTGCAGTCAAATGCTCTACCACTGAGCTATACACTCTCTTAAAAAAAGACTTCTGGTATAGAAAAAAGACTCTTTCATCAAGGTCTGTTTGTAAATTATGTCTACAGGAAGAGCCAACACCAATGTGCCAAACCCAGGGTCGAGGTAAATTATGGACGCAATTCCAAGAACTTGCCAAAGGGGCACTCGGATTTGAAAGGTGGATATTAGCATTTGTACCAGTGACCTCTTGATCTGCAGATAAATGCTCTCCACTGAGCTATACCCCCTCGTAAAAGAAGACTGTTGGTATAGCAAAAAAAGACTCTTTCATCAAGGTCAGTTTGTAAAAGTAATTTGCAAATAAAAAAGCAATGAATTATGCTGTTTGGAAGAGACAAATCCAATGTGCCAAAACCAGGGTCAATGTAAATCACAGGTAAATCAAGGTCTTGCCAAAGGGGGCATCCGGATTTGTACCAGTGACCTCTTGATCTGCAGATAAATGCTCTCCACTGAGCTATACCCCCTCGTAAAAGAAGACTGTTGGTATAGCAAAAGAAGACTCTTTCATCAAGGTCAGTTTGTAAAAGTAATTTGCAAATAAAAAAGCAATGAATTATGCTGTTTGGAAGAGACAAATCCAATGTGCCAAAAGCAGGGTCAATGTAAATCACAGAGACAACTCCAAGGTCTTGCCAAAGGGGGCATCCGGATTTGAACCGGGGACCTCTTGATCTGCAGTCAAATGCTCTACCACTGAGCTATACCCCCTCTTAAAAAAAGGCTTCTGGTATAGAAAAAAGACTCTTTCATCAAGGTCTGTTTGTAAATTATGTCTTTAGGAAGAGCCAACACCAATGTGCCAAACCCAGGGTCGAGGTAAATTATGGACGCAATTCCAAGAACTTGCCAAAGGGGCACTCGGATTTGAAAGGTGGATATTAGCATTTGTACCAGTGACCTCTTGATCTGCAGTCAAATGCTCTCCACTGAGCTATACCCCCTCGTGAAAGAAGACTGTTGGTATAGCAAAAGAAGACTTTTTCATCAAGGTCTGTTTGTAAAAGTAATTTGTAAATAAAAAAGCAATTAATTATGCTGTTTAAAAGAGCCAAAATCATTGTTTCAAACCGAGGGTCGAGTTAAACTACTTGACAACTCTAAGGTCTTGCCAAAGGGGGCTCCTGGATTAGAAACAGGGACCTCTTGATCTGCAGTCAAATGCTCTACCACTGAGCTATACCCCCTCTGAAAAAAAGACTGGTATAGCAAAATAAGAATTTGTACCAGTGACCTCTTGATCTGCAGATAAATGCTCTCCACTGAGCTATACCCCCTCGTAAAAGAAGACTGTTGGTATAGCAAAAGAAGACTCTTTCATCAAGGTCAGTTTGTAAAAGTAATTTGCAAATAAAAAAGCAATGAATTATGCTGTTTGGAAGAGACAAATCCAATGTGCCAAAAGCAGGGTCAATGTAAATCACAGAGACAACTCCAAGGTCTTGCCAAAGGGGGCATCCGGATTTGAACCGGGGACCTCTTGATCTGCAGTCAAATGCTCTACCACTGAGCTATACCCCCTCTTAAAAAAAGGCTTCTGGTATAGAAAAAAGACTCTTTCATCAAGGTCTGTTTGTAAATTATGTCTTTAGGTAGAGCCAACACCAATGTGCCAAACCCAGGGTCGAGGTAAATTATGGACGCAATTCCAAGAACTTGCCAAAGGGGCACTCGGATTTGAAAGGTGGATATTAGCATTTGTACCAGTGACCTCTTGATCTGCAGTCAAATGCTCTCCACTGAGCTATACCCCCTCGTGAAAGAAGACTGTTGGTATAGCAAAAGAAGACTTTTTCATCAAGGTCTGTTTGTAAAAGTAATTTGTAAATAAAAAAGCAATTAATTATGCTGTTTAAAAGAGCCAAAATCATTGTTTCAAACCGAGGGTCGAGTTAAACTACTTGACAACTCTAAGGTCTTGCCAAAGGGGGCTCCTGGATTAGACACAGGGACCTCTTGATCTGCAGTCAAATGCTCTACCACTGAGCTATACCCCCTCTGAAAAAGACTGGTATAGCAAAATAAGAATTTGTACCAGTGACCTCTTGATCTGCAGATAAATGCTCTCCACTGAGCTATACCCCCTCGTAAAAGAAGACTGTTGGTATAGCAAAAGAAGACTCTTTCATCAAGGTCAGTTTGTAAAAGTAATTTGCAAATAAAAAAGCAATGAATTATGCTGTTTGGAAGAGACAAATCCAATGTGCCAAAAGCAGGGTCAATGTAAATCACAGAGACAACTCCAAGGTCTTGCCAAAGGGGGCATCCGGATTTGAACCGGGGACCTCTTGATCTGCAGTCAAATGCTCTACCACTGAGCTATACCCCCTCTTAAAAAAAGGCTTCTGGTATAGAAAAAAGACTCTTTCATCAAGGTCTGTTTGTAAATTATGTCTTTAGGAAGAGCCAACACCAATGTGCCAAACCCAGGGTCGAGGTAAATTATGGACGCAATTCCAAGAACTTGCCAAAGGGGCACTCGGATTTGAAAGGTGGATATTAGCATTTGTACCAGTGACCTCTTGATCTGCAGTCAAATGCTCTCCACTGAGCTATACCCCCTCGTGAAAGAAGACTGTTGGTATAGCAAAAGAAGACTTTTTCATCAAGGTCTGTTTGTAAAAGTAATTTGTAAATAAAAAAGCAATTAATTATGCTGTTTAAAAGAGCCAAAATCATTGTTTCAAACCGAGGGTCGAGTTAAACTACTTGACAACTCTAAGGTCTTGCCAAAGGGGGCTCCTGGATTAGAAACAGGGACCTCTTGATCTGCAGTCAAATGCTCTCCACTGAGCTATACCCCCTCGTGAAAGAAGACTGTTGGTATAGCAAAAGAAGACTTTTTCATCAAGGTCTGTTTGTAAAAGTAATTTGTAAATAAAAAAGCAATTAATTATGCTGTTTAAAAGAGCCAAAATCATTGTTTCAAACCGAGGGTCGAGTTAAACTGCTTGACAACTCTAAGGTCTTGCCAAAGGGGGCTCCTGGATTAGAAACAGGGACCTCTTGATCTGCAGTCAAATGCTCTACCACTGAGCTATACCCCCTCTGAAAAAAAGACTGGTATAGCAAAATAAGAATTTGTACCAGTGACCTCTTGATCTGCAGATAAATGCTCTCCACTGAGCTATACCCCCTCGTAAAAGAAGACTGTTGGTATAGCAAAAGAAGACTCTTTCATCAAGGTCAGTTTGTAAAAGTAATTTGCAAATAAAAAAGCAATGAATTATGCTGTTTGGAAGAGACAAATCCAATGTGCCAAAACCAGGGTCAATGTAAATCACAGAGACAACTCCAAGGTCTTGCCAAAGGGGGCATCCGGATTTGAACCGGGGACCTCTTGATCTGCAGTCAAATGCTCTACCACTGAGCTATACCCCCTCTTAAAAAAAGGCTTCTGGTATAGAAAAAAGACTCTTTCATCAAGGTCTGTTTGTAAATTATGTCTTTAGGAAGAGCCAACACCAATGTGCCAAACCCATGGTCGAGGTAAATTATGGACGCAATTCCAAGAACTTGCCAAAGGGGCACTCGGATTTGAAAGGTGGATATTAGCATTTGTACCAGTGACCTCTTGATCTGCAGACAAATGCTCTCCACTGAGCTATACCCCCTCGTGAAAGAAGACTGTTGGTATAGCAAAAGAAGACTTTTTCATCAAGGTCTGTTTGTAAAAGTAATTTGTAAATAAAAAAGCAATTAATTATGCTGTTTAAAAGAGCCAAAATCATTGTTTCAAACCGAGGGTCGAGTTAAACTACTTGACAACTCTAAGGTCTTGCCAAAGGGGGCTCCTGGATTAGACACAGGGACCTCTTGATCTGCAGTCAAATGCTCTACCACTGAGCTATACCCCCTCTGAAAAAAAGACTGGTATAGCAAAATAAGAATTTGTACCAGTGACCTCTTGATCTGCAGATAAATGCTCTCCACTGAGCTATACCCCCTCGTAAAAGAAGACTGTTGGTATAGCAAAAGAAGACTCTTTCATCAAGGTCAGTTTGTAAAAGTAATTTGCAAATAAAAAAGCAATGAATTATGCTGTTTGGAAGAGACAAATCCAATGTGCCAAAAGCAGGGTCAATGTAAATCACAGAGACAACTCCAAGGTCTTGCCAAAGGGGGCATCCGGATTTGAACCGGGGACCTCTTGATCTGCAGTCAAATGCTCTACCACTGAGCTATACCCCCTCTTAAAAAAAGGCTTCTGGTATAGAAAAAAGACTCTTTCATCAAGGTCTGTTTGTAAATTATGTCTTTAGGAAGAGCCAACACCAATGTGCCAAACCCAGGGTCGAGGTAAATTATGGACGCAATTCCAAGAACTTGCCAAAGGGGCACTCGGATTTGAAAGGTGGATATTAGCATTTGTACCAGTGACCTCTTGATCTGCAGTCAAATGCTCTCCACTGAGCTATACCCCCTCGTGAAAGAAGACTGTTGGTATAGCAAAAGAAGACTTTTTCATCAAGGTCTGTTTGTAAAAGTAATTTGTAAATAAAAAAGCAATGAATTATGCTGTTTGGAAGAGACAAATCCAATGTGCCAAAAGCAGGGTCAATGTAAATCACAGAGACAACTCCAAGGTCTTGCCAAAGGGGGCATCCGGATTTGAACCGGGGACCTCTTGATCTGCAGTCAAATGCTCTACCACTGAGCTATACCCCCTCTTAAAAAAGACTTCTGGTATAGAAAAAAGACTCTTTCATCAAGGTCTGTTTGTAAATTATGTCTTTAGGAAGAGCCAACACCAATGTGCCAAACCCAGGGTCGAGGTAAATTATGGACGCAATTCCAAGAACTTGCCAAAGGGGCACTCGGATTTGAAAGGTGGATATTAGCATTTGTACCAGTGACCTCTTGATCTGCAGTCAAATGCTCTCCACTGAGCTATACCCCCTCGTGAAAGAAGACTGTTGGTATAGCAAAAGAAGACTTTTTCATCAAGGTCTGTTTGTAAAAGTAATTTGCAAATAAAAAAGCAATTAATTATGCTGTTTGGAAGAGACAAATCCAATGTGCCAAAACCAGGGTCAATGTAAATCACAGGTAAATCAAGGTCTTGCCAAAGGGGGCATCCGGATTTGTACCAGTGACCTCTTGATCTGCAGATAAATGCTCTCCACTGAGCTATACCCCCTCGTAAAAGAAGACTGTTGGTATAGCAAAAGAAGACTCTTTCATCAAGGTCAGTTTGTAAAAGTAATTTGCAAATAAAAAAGCAATGAATTATGCTGTTTGGAAGAGACAAAACCAATGTGCCAAAACCAGGGTCAATGTAAATCACAGAGACAACTCCAAGGTCTTGCCAAAGGGGGCATCTGGATTTGAACCGGGGACCTCTAGATCTGCAGTCAAATGCTCTACCACTGAGCTATACCCCCTCTTAAAAAAAGGCTTCTGGTATAGAAAAAAGACTCTTTCATCAAGGTCTGTTTGTAAATTATGTCTTTAGGAAGAGCCAACACCAATGTGCCAAACCCAGGGTCGAGGTAAATTATGGACGCAATTCCAAGAACTTGCCAAAGGGGCACTCGGATTTGAAAGGTGGATATTAGCATTTGTACCAGTGACCTCTTGATCTGCAGTCAAATGCTCTCCACTGAGCTATACCCCCTCGTGAAAGAAGACTGTTGGTATAGCAAAAGAAGACTTTTTCATCAAGGTCTGTTTGTAAAAGTAATTTGTAAATAAAAAAGCAATTAATTATGCTGTTTAAAAGAGCCAAAATCATTGTTTCAAACCGAGGGTCGAGTTAAACTACTTGACAACTCTAAGGTCTTGCCAAAGGGGGCTCCTGGATTAGAAACAGGGACCTCTTGATCTGCAGTCAAATGCTCTACCACTGAGCTATACCCCCTATGAAAAAAAAGACTGGTATAGCAAAATAAGCATTTGTACCAGTGACCTCTTGATCTGCAGATAAATGCTCTCCACTGAGCTATACCCCCTCGTAAAAGAAGACTGTTGGTATAGCAAAAGAAGACTCTTTCATCAAGGTCAGTTTGTAAAAGTAATTTGCAAATAAAAAAGCAATGAATTATGCTGTTTGGAAGAGACAAATCCAATGTGCCAAAAGCAGGGTCAATGTAAATCACAGAGACAACTCCAAGGTCTTGCCAAAGGGGGCATCCGGATTTGAACCGGGGACCTCTTGATCTGCAGTCAAATACTCTACCACTGAGCTATACCCCCTCTTAAAAAAATACTTCTGGTATAGAAAAAAGACTCTTTCATCAAGGTCTGTTTGTAAATTATGTCTTTAGGAAGAGCCAACACCAATGTGCCAAACCCAGGGTCGAGGTAAATTATGGACGCAATTCCAAGAACTTGCCAAAGGGGCACTCGGATTTGAAAGGTGGATATTAGCATTTGTACCAGTGACCTCTTGATCTGCAGTCAAATGCTCTCCACTGAGCTATACCCCCTCGTGAAAGAAGACTGTTGGTATAGCAAAAGAAGACTTTTTCATCAAGGTCTGTTTGTAAAAGTAATTTGTAAATAAAAAAGCAATTAATTATGCTGTTTAAAAGAGCCAAAATCATTGTTTCAAACCGAGGGTCGAGTTAAACTACTTGACAACTCTAAGGTCTTGCCAAAGGGGGCTCCTGGATTAGACACAGGGACCTCTTGATCTGCAGTCAAATGCTCTACCACTGAGCTATACCCCCTCTGAAAAAAAGACTGGTATAGCAAAATAAGAATTTGTACCAGTGACCTCTTGATCTGCAGATAAATGCTCTCCACTGAGCTATACCCCCTCGTAAAAGAAGACTGTTGGTATAGCAAAAAAAGACTCTTTCATCAAGGTCAGTTTGTAAAAGTAATTTGCAAATAAAAAAGCAATGAATTATGCTGTTTGGAAGAGACAAATCCAATGTGCCAAAAGCAGGGTCAATGTAAATCACAGAGACAACTCCAAGGTCTTGCCAAAGGGGGCATCCGGATTTGAACCGGGGACCTCTTGATCTGCAGTCAAATGCTCTACCACTGAGCTATACCCCCTCTTAAAAAAAGGCTTCTGGTATAGAAAAAAGACTCTTTCATCAAGGTCTGTTTGTAAATTATGTCTTTAGGTAGAGCCAACACCAATGTGCCAAACCCAGGGTCGAGGTAAATTATGGACGCAATTCCAAGAACTTGCCAAAGGGGCACTCGGATTTGAAAGGTGGATATTAGCATTTGTACCAGTGACCTCTTGATCTGCAGTCAAATGCTCTCCACTGAGCTATACCCCCTCGTGAAAGAAGACTGTTGGTATAGCAAAAGAAGACTTTTTCATCAAGGTCTGTTTGTAAAAGTAATTTGTAAATAAAAAAGCAATTAATTATGCTGTTTAAAAGAGCCAAAATCATTGTTTCAAACCGAGGGTCGAGTTAAACTACTTGACAACTCTAAGGTCTTGCCAAAGGGGGCTCCTGGATTAGAAACAGGGACCTCTTGATCTGCAGTCAAATGCTCTACCACTGAGCTATCATTGTTTCAAACCGAGGGTCGAGTTAAACTACTTGACAACTCTAAGGTCTTGCCAAAGGGGGCTCCTGGATTAGAAACAGGGACCTCTTGATCTGCAGTCAAATGCTCTACCACTGAGCTATACCCCCTCTGAAAAAAAGACTGGTATAGCAAAATAAGAATTTGTACCAGTGACCTCTTGATCTGCAGATAAATGCTCTCCACTGAGCTATACCCCCTCGTAAAAGAAGACTGTTGGTATAGCAAAAGAAGACTCTTTCATCAAGGTCAGTTTGTAAAAGTAATTTGCAAATAAAAAAGCAATGAATTATGCTGTTTGGAAGAGACAAATCCAATGTGCCAAAAGCAGGGTCAATGTAAATCACAGAGACAACTCCAAGGTCTTGCCAAAGGGGGCATCCGGATTTGAACCGGGGACCTCTTGATCTGCAGTCAAATGCTCTACCACTGAGCTATACCCCCTCTTAAAAAAAGGCTTCTGGTATAGAAAAAAGACTCTTTCATCAAGGTCTGTTTGTAAATTATGTCTTTAGGTAGAGCCAACACCAATGTGCCAAACCCAGGGTCGAGGTAAATTATGGACGCAATTCCAAGAACTTGCCAAAGGGGCACTCGGATTTGAAAGGTGGATATTAGCATTTGTACCAGTGACCTCTTGATCTGCAGTCAAATGCTCTCCACTGAGCTATACCCCCTCGTGAAAGAAGACTGTTGGTATAGCAAAAGAAGACTTTTTCATCAAGGTCTGTTTGTAAAAGTAATTTGTAAATAAAAAAGCAATTAATTATGCTGTTTAAAAGAGCCAAAATCATTGTTTCAAACCGAGGGTCGAGTTAAACTACTTGACAACTCTAAGGTCTTGCCAAAGGGGGCTCCTGGATTAGAAACAGGGACCTCTTGATCTGCAGTCAAATGCTCTACCACTGAGCTATACCCCCTCTGAAAAAAAGACTGGTATAGCAAAAAGACTCTTTCATCAAGGTCTGTTTGTAAATTATGTCTTTAGGAAGAGCCAACACCAATGTGCCAAACCCAGGGTCGAGGTAAATTATGGACGCAATTCCAAGAACTTGCCAAAGGGGCACTCGGATTTGAAAGGTGGATATTAGCATTTGTACCAGTGACCTCTTGATCTGCAGATAAATGCTCTCCACTGAGCTATACCCCCTCGTAAAGAAGACTGTTGGTATAGCAAAAGAAGACTCTTTCATCAAGGTCAGTTTGTAAAAGTATTTGCAAATAAAAAGCAATGAATTATGCTGTTTGGAAGAGACAAATCCAATGTGCCAAAACCAGGGTCAATGTAAATCACAGGTAAATCAAGGTCTTGCCAAAGGGGGCATCCGGATTTGTACCAGTGACCTCTTGATCTGCAGATAATGCTCTCCACTGAGCTATACCCCCTCGTAAAAGAAGACTGTTGGTATAGCAAAGAAGACTCTTTCATCAAGGTCAGTTTGTAAAAGTAATTTGCAAATAAAAAAGCAATGAATTATGCTGTTTGGAAGAGACAAATCCAATGTGCCAAAAGCAGGGTCAATGTAAATCACAGAGACAACTCCAAGGTCTTGCCAAAGGGGGCATCCGGATTTGAACCGGGGACCTCTTGATCTGCAGTCAAATGCTCTACCACTGAGCTATACCCCCTCTTAAAAAAAGGCTTCTGGTATAGAAAAAAGACTCTTTCATCAAGGTCTGTTTGTAAATTATGTCTTTAGGAAGAGCCAACACCAATGTGCCAAACCCAGGGTTGAGGTAAATTATGGACGCAATTCCAAGAACTTGCCAAAGGGGCACTCGGATTTGAAAGGTGGATATTAGCATTTGTACCAGTGACCTCTTGATCTGCAGTCAAATGCTCTCCACTGAGCTATACCCCCTCGTAAAAGAAGACTGTTGGTATAGCAAAAGAAGACTTTTTCATCAAGGTCTGTTTGTAAAAGTAATTTGTAAATAAAAAAGCAATTAATTATGCTGTTTAAAAGAGCCAAAATCATTGTTTCAAACCGAGGGTCGAGTTAAACTACTTGACAACTCTAAGGTCTTGCCAAAGGGGGCTCCTGGATTAGACACAGGGACCTCTTGATCTGCAGTCAAATGCTCTACCACTGAGCTATACCCCCTCTGAAAAAAAGACTGGTATAGCAAAATAAGAATTTGTACCAGTGACCTCTTGATCTGCAGATAAATGCTCTCCACTGAGCTATACCCCCTCGTAAAAGAAGACTGTTGGTATAGCAAAAGAAGACTCTTTCATCAAGGTCAGTTTGTAAAAGTAATTTGCAAATAAAAAAGCAATGAATTATGCTGTTTGGAAGAGACAAATCCAATGTGCCAAAAGCTGGGTCAATGTAAATCACAGAGACAACTCCAAGGTCTTGCCAAAGGGGGCATCCGGATTTGAACCGGGGACCTCTTGATCTGCAGTCAAATGCTCTACCACTGAGCTATACCCCCTCTTAAAAAAAGGCTTCTGGTATAGAAAAAAGACTCTTTCATCAAGGTCTGTTTGTAAATTATGTCTTTAGGAAGAGCCAACACCAATGTGCCAAACCCAGGGTCGAGGTAAATTATGGACGCAATTCCAAGAACTTGCCAAAGGGGCACTCGGATTTGAAAGGTGGATATTAGCATTTGTACCAGTGACCTCTTGATCTGCAGTCAAATGCTCTCCACTGAGCTATACCCCCTCGTGAAAGAAGACTGTTGGTATAGCAAAAGAAGACTTTTTCATCAAGGTCTGTTTGTAAAAGTAATTTGTAAATAAAAAAGCAATTAATTATGCTGTTTAAAAGAGCCAAAATCATTGTTTCAAACCGAGGGTCGAGTTAAACTACTTGACAACTCTAAGGTCTTGCCAAAGGGGGCTCCTGGATTAGACACAGGGACCTCTTGATTTGCAGTCAAATGCTCTACCACTGAGCTATACCCCCTCTGAAAAAAAGACTGGTATAGCAAAATAAGAATTTGTACCAGTGACCTCTTGATCTGCAGATAAATGCTCTCCACTGAGCTATACCCCCTCGTAAAAGAAGACTGTTGGTATAGCAAAAGAAGACTCTTTCATCAAGGTCAGTTTGTAAAAGTAATTTGCAAATAAAAAAGCAATGAATTATGCTGTTTGGAAGAGACAAATCCAATGTGCCAAAAGCAGGGTCAATGTAAATCACAGAGACAACTCCAAGGTCTTGCCAAAGGGGGCATCCGGATTTGAACCGGGGACCTCTTGATCTGCAGTCAAATGCTCTACCACTGAGCTATACCCCCTCTTAAAAAAAGGCTTCTGGTATAGAAAAAAGACTCTTTCATCAAGGTCTGTTTGTAAATTATGTCTTTAGGAAGAGCCAACACCAATGTGCCAAACCCAGGGTCGAGGTAAATTATGGACGCAATTCCAAGAACTTGCCAAAGGGGCACTCGGATTTGAAAGGTGGATATTAGCATTTGTACCAGTGACCTCTTGATCTGCAGTCAAATGCTCTCCACTGAGCTATACCCCCTCGTGAAAGAAGACTGTTGGTATAGCAAAAGAAGACTTTTTCATCAAGGTCTGTTTGTAAAAGTAATTTGCAAATAAAAAAGCAATGAATTATGCTGTTTGGAAGAGACAAATCCAATGTGCCAAAACCAGGGTCAATGTAAATCACAGAGACAACTCCAAGGTCTTGCCAAAGGGGGCATCCGGATTTGAACCGGGGACCTCTTGATCTGCAGTCAAATGCTCTACCACTGAGCTATACCCCTCTTAAAAAAAGACTTCTGGTATAGAAAAAAGACTCTTTCATCAAGGTCTGTTTGTAAATTATGTCTTTAGGAAGAGCCAACACCAATGTGCCAAACCCAGGGTCGAGGTAAATTATGGACGCAATTCCAAGAACTTGCCAAAGGGGCACTCGGATTTGAAAGGTGGATATTAGCATTTGTACCAGTGACCTCTTGATCTGCAGTCAAATGCTCTCCACTGAGCTATACCCCCTCGTGAAAGAAGACTGTTGGTATAGCAAAAGAAGACTTTTTCATCAAGGTCTGTTTGTAAAAGTAATTTGTAAATAAAAAAGCAATGAATTATGTCTTTAGGAAGAGCCAACACCAATGTGCCAAACCCAGGGTCGAGGTAAATTATGGACGCAATTCCAAGAACTTGCCAAAGGGGCACTCGGATTTGAAAGGTGGATATTAGCATTTGTACCAGTGACCTCTTGATCTGCAGTCAAATGCTCTCCACTGAGCTATACCCCCTCGTGAAAGAAGACTGTTGGTATAGCAAAAGAAGACTTTTTCATCAAGGTCTGTTTGTAAAAGTAATTTGTAAATAAAAAAGCAATTAATTATGCTGTTTAAAAGAGCCAAAATCATTGTTTCAAACCGAGGGTCGAGTTAAACTACTTGACAACTCTAAGGTCTTGCCAAAGGGGGCTCCTGGATTAGAAACAGGGACCTCTTGATCTGCAGTCAAATGCTCTACCACTGAGCTATACCCCCTCTGAAAAAAAGACTGGTATAGCAAAATAAGAATTTGTACCAGTGACCTCTTGATCTGCAGATAAATGCTCTCCACTGAGCTATACCCCCTCGTAAAAGAAGACTGTTGGTATAGCAAAAGAAGACTCTTTCATCAAGGTCAGTTTGTAAAAGTAATTTGCAAATAAAAAAGCAATGAATTATGCTGTTTGGAAGAGACAAATCCAATGTGCCAAAAGCAGGGTCAATGTAAATCACAGAGACAACTCCAAGGTCTTGCCAAAGGGGGCATCCGGATTTGAACCGGGGACCTCTTGATCTGCAGTCAAATGCTCTACCACTGAGCTATACCCCCTCTTAAAAAAAGGCTTCTGGTATAGAAAAAAGACTCTTTCATCAAGGTCTGTTTGTAAATTATGTCTTTAGGAAGAGCCAACACCAATGTGCCAAACCCAGGGTCGAGGTAAATTATGGACGCAATTCCAAGAACTTGCCAAAGGGGCACTCGGATTTGAAAGGTGGATATTAGCATTTGTACCAGTGACCTCTTGATCTGCAGTCAAATGCTCTCCACTGAGCTATACCCCCTCGTGAAAGAAGACTGTTGGTATAGCAAAAGAAGACTCTTTCATCAAGGTCAGTTTGTAAAAGTAATTTGCAAATAAAAAAGCAATGAATTATGCTGTTTGGAAGAGACAAATCCAATGTGCCAAAAGCAGGGTCAATGTAAATCACAGAGACAACTCCAAGGTCTTGCCAAAGGGGGCATCCGGATTTGAACCGGGGACCTCTTGATCTGCAGTCAAATGCTCTACCACTGAGCTATACCCCCTCTTAAAAAAAGACTTCTGGTATAGAAAAAAGACTCTTTCATCAAGGTCTGTTTGTAAATTATGTCTTTAGGAAGAGCCAACACCAATGTGCCAAACCCAGGGTCGAGGTAAATTATGGACGCAATTCCAAGAACTTGCCAAAGGGGCACTCGGATTTGAAAGGTGGATATTAGCATTTGTACCAGTGACCTCTTGATCTGCAGTCAAATGCTCTCCACTGAGCTATACCCCCTCGTGAAAGAAGACTGTTGGTATAGCAAAAGAAGACTTTTTCATCAAGGTCTGTTTGTAAAAGTAATTTGCAAATAAAAAAGCAATTAATTATGCTGTTTAAAAGAGCCAAAATCATTGTTTCAAACCCAGGGTCGAGTTAAACTACTTGACAACTCTAAGGTCTTGCCAATGGGGGCTCCTGGATTAGAAACAGGGACCTCTTGGTCTGCAGTCAAATGCTCTACCACTGAGCTATACCCCCTCTGAAAAAAAGACTGGTATAGCAAAATAAGAATTTGTACCAGTGACCTCTTGATAGAGCCAACACCAATGTGCCAAACCCAGGGTCGAGGTAAATTATGGACGCAATTCCAAGAACTTGCCAAAGGGGCACTCGGATTTGAAAGGTGGATATTAGCATTTGTACCAGTGACCTCTTGATCTGCAGTCAAATGCTCTCCACTGAGCTATACCCCCTCGTAAAAGAAGACTGTTGGTATAGCAAAAGAAGACTCTTTCATCAAGGTCAGTTTGTAAAAGTAATTTGCAAATAAAAAAGCAATGAATTATGCTGTTTGGAAGAGACAAATCCAATGTGCCAAAAGCAGGGTCAATGTAAATCACAGAGACAACTCCAAGGTCTTGCCAAAGGGGGCATCCGGATTTGAACCGGGGACCTCTTGATCTGCAGTCAAATGCTCTACCACTGAGCTATACCCCCTCTTAAAAAAAGACTTCTGGTATAGAAAAAAGACTCTTTCATCAAGGTCTGTTTGTAAATTATGTCTTTAGGAAGAGCCAACACCAATGTGCCAAACCCAGGGTCGAGGTAAATTATGGACGCAATTCCAAGAACTTGCCAAAGGGGCACTCGGATTTGAAAGGTGGATATTAGCATTTGTACCAGTGACCTCTTGATCTGCAGTCAAATGCTCTCCACTGAGCTATACCCCCTCGTGAAAGAAGACTGTTGGTATAGCAAAAGAAGACTTTTTCATCAAGGTCTGTTTGTAAAAGTAATTTGTAAATAAAAAAGCAATTAATTATGCTGTTTAAAAGAGCCAAAATCATTGTTTCAAACCGAGGGTCGAGTTAAACTACTTGACAACTCTAAGGTCTTGCCAAAGGGGGCTCCTGGATTAGACACAGGGACCTCTTGATCTGCAGTCAAATGCTCTACCACTGAGCTATACCCCCTCTGAAAAAAAGACTGGTATAGCAAAATAAGAATTTGTACCAGTGACCTCTTGATCTGCAGATAAATGCTCTCCACTGAGCTATACCCCCTCGTAAAAGAAGACTGTTGGTATAGCAAAAGAAGACTCTTTCATCAAGGTCAGTTTGTAAAAGTAATTTGCAAATAAAAAAGCAATGAATTATGCTGTTTGGAAGAGACAAATCCAATGTGCCAAAAGCAGGGTCAATGTAAATCACAGAGACAACTCCAAGGTCTTGCCAAAGGGGGCATCCGGATTTGAACCGGGGACCTCTTGATCTGCAGTCAAATGCTCTACCACTGAGCTATACCCCCTCTTAAAAAAAGACTTCTGGTATAGAAAAAAGACTCTTTCATCAAGGTCTGTTTGTAAATTATGTCTACAGGAAGAGCCAACACCAATGTGCCAAACCCAGGGTCGAGGTAAATTATGGACGCAATTCCAAGAACTTGCCAAAGGGGCACTCGGATTTGAAAGGTGGATATTAGCATTTGTACCAGTGACCTCTTGATCTGCAGATAAATGCTCTCCACTGAGCTATACCCCCTCGTAAAAGAAGACTGTTGGTATAGCAAAAGAAGACTCTTTCATCAAGGTCAGTTTGTAAAAGTAATTTGCAAATAAAAAAGCAATGAATTATGCTGTTTGGAAGAGACAAATCCAATGTGCCAAAACCAGGGTCAATGTAAATCACAGAGACAACTCAAGGTCTTGCCAAAGGGGGCATCCGGATTTGAACCGGGGACCTCTTGATCTGCAGTCAAATGCTCTACCACTGAGCTATAGCCCCTCTTAAAAAAAGACTTCTGGTATAGAAAAAAGACTCTTTCATCAAGGTCTGTTTGTAAATTATGTCTTTAGGAAGAGCCAACACCAATGTGCCAAAAGCAGGGTCAATGTAAATCACAGAGACAACTCCAAGGTCTTGCCAAAGGGGGCATCCGGATTTGAACCGGGGACCTCTTGATCTGCAGTCAAATGCTCTACCACTGAGCTATACCCCCTCTTAAAAAAAGGCTTCTGGTATAGAAAAAAGACTCTTTCATCAAGGTCTGTTTGTAAATTATGTCTTTAGGAAGAGCCAACACCAATGTGCCAAACCCAGGGTCGAGGTAAATTATGGACGCAATTCCAAGAACTTGCCAAAGGGCACTCGGATTTGAAAGGTGGATATTAGCATTTGTACCAGTGACCTCTTGATCTGCAGTCAAATGCTCTCCACTGAGCTATACCCCCTCGTGAAAGAAGACTGTTGGTATAGCAAAAGAAGACTTTTTCATCAAGGTCTGTTTGTAAAAGTAATTTGTAAATAAAAAAGCAATTAATTATGCTGTTTAAAAGAGCCAAATCATTGTTTCAAACCGAGGGTCGAGTTAAACTACTTGACAACTCTAAGGTCTTGCCAAAGGGGGCTCCTGGATTAGAAACAGGGACCTCTTGATCTGCAGTCAAATGCTCTACCACTGAGCTATACCCCCTCTGAAAAAAGACTGGTATAGCAAAATAAGAATTTGTACCAGTGACCTCTTGATCTGCAGATAAATGCTCTCCACTGAGCTATACCCCCTCGTAAAAGAAGACTGTTGGTATAGCAAAAGAAGACTCTTTCATCAAGGTCAGTTTGTAAAAGTAATTTGCAAATAAAAAAGCAATGAATTATGCTGTTTGGAAGAGACAAATCCAATGTGCCAAAACCAGGGTCAATGTAAATCACAGAGACAACTCCAAGGTCTTGCCAAAGGGGGCATCCGGATTTGAACCGGGGACCTCTTGATCTGCAGTCAAATGCTCTACCACTGAGCTATACCCCCTCTTAAAAAAAGACTTCTGGTATAGAAAAAAGACTCTTTCATCAAGGTCTGTTTGTAAATTATGTCTTTAGGAAGAGCCAACACCAATGTGCCAAACCCAGGGTCGAGGTAAATTATGGACGCAATTCCAAGAACTTGCCAAAGGGGCACTCGGATTTGAAAGGTGGATATTAGCATTTGTACCAGTGACCTCTTGATCTGCAGTCAAATGCTCTCCACTGAGCTATACCCCCTCGTGAAAGAAGACTGTTGGTATAGCAAAAGAAGACTTTTTCATCAAGGTCTGTTTGTAAAAGTAATTTGTAAATAAAAAAGCAATTAATTATGCTGTTTAAAAGAGCCAAAATCATTGTTTCAAACCGAGGGTCGAGTTAAACTACTTGACAACTCTAAGGTCTTGCCAAAGGGGGCTCCTGGATTAGACACAGGGACCTCTTGATCTGCAGTCAAATGCTCTACCACTGAGCTATACCCCCTCTGAAAAAAGACTGGTATAGCACAGGAAGAGCCAACACCAATGTGCCAAACCCAGGGTCGAGGTAAATTATGGACGCAATTCCAAGAACTTGCCAAAGGGGCACTCGGATTTGAAAGGTGGATATTAGCATTTGTACCAGTGACCTCTTGATCTGCAGATAAATGCTCTCCACTGAGCTATACCCCCTCGTAAAAGAAGACTGTTGGTATAGCAAAAAAAGACTCTTTCATCAAGGTCAGTTTGTAAAAGTAATTTGCAATAAAAAAGCAATGAATTATGCTGTTTGGAAGAGACAAATCCAATGTGCCAAAACCAGGGTGAATGTAAATCACAGGTAAATCAAGGTCTTGCCAAAGGGGGCATCCGGATTTGAACCGGGGACCTCTTGATCTGCAGTCAAATGCTCTACCACTGAGCTATAGTCCCTCTTAAAAAAAGACTTCTGGTATAGAAAAAAGACTCTTTCATCAAGGTCTGTTTGTAAATATGTCTTTAGGAAGAGCCAACACCAATGTGCCAAACCCAGGGTCGAGGTAAATTATGGACGCAATTCCAAGAACTTGCCAAAGGGGCACTCGGATTTGAAAGGTGGATATTAGCATTTGTACCAGTGACCTCTTGATCTGCAGATCAAATGCTCTCCACTGAGCTATACCCCCTCGTGAAAGAAGACTGTTGGTATAGCAAAAGAAGACTCTTTCATCAAGGTCAGTTTGTAAAAGTAATTTGCAAATAAAAAAGCAATTAATTATGCTGTTTGGAAAGAGACCAAATCCAATGTGTCAAACGCAGGGTCGATGTAAATCACAGAGACAACTCTAAGGTCTTGCCAAAGGGGGCTCCTGGATTAGAAACAGGGACCTCTTGATCTGCAGTCAAATGCTCTACCACTGAGCTATACCCCCTCTTAAAAAAAGACTTCTGGTATAGAAAAAAGACTCTTTCATCAAGGTCTGTTTGTAAATTATGTCTTTAGGAAGAGCCAACACCAATGTGCCAAACCCAGGGTCGAGGTAAATTATGGACGCAATTCCAAGAACTTGCCAAAGGGGCACTCGGATTTGAAAGGTGGATATTAGCATTTGTACCAGTGACCTCTTGATCTGCAGTCAAATGCTCTCCACTGAGCTATACCCCCTCGTGAAAGAAGACTGTTGGTATAGCAAAAGAAGACTTTTTCATCAAGGTCTGTTTGTAAAAGTAATTTGCAAATAAAAAAGCAATTAATTATGCTGTTTAAAAGAGCCAAAATCATTGTTTCAAACCCAGGGTCGAGTTAAACTACTTGACAACTCTAAGGTCTTGCCAAAGGGGGCTCCTGGATTAGAAACAGGGACCTCTTGATCTGCAGTCAAATGCTCTACCACTGAGCTATACCCCCTCTGAAAAAAAGACTGGTATAGCAAATAAATTGTACCAGTGACCTCTTGATAGAGCCAACATAAGAATTTGTACCAGTGACCTCTTGATCTGCAGATAAATGCTCTCCACTGAGCTATACCCCCTCGTAAAAGAAGACTGTTGGTATAGCAAAAGAAGACTCTTTCATCAAGGTCAGTTTGTAAAAGTAATTTGCAAATAAAAAAGCAATGAATTATGCTGTTTGGAAGAGACAAATCCAATGTGCCAAAAGCAGGGTCAATGTAAATCACAGAGACAACTCCAAGGTCTTGCCAAAGGGGGCATCCGGATTTGAACCGGGGACCTCTTGATCTGCAGTCAAATGCTCTACCACTGAGCTATACCCCCTCTTAAAAAAAGGCGTCTGGTATAGAAAAAAGACTCTTTCATCAAGGTCTGTTTGTAAATTATGTCTTTAGGAAGAGCCAACACCAATGTGCCAAACCCAGGGTCGAGGTAAATTATGGACGCAATTCCAAGAACTTGCCAAAGGGGCACTCGGATTTGAAAGGTGGATATTAGCATTTGTACCAGTGACCTCTTGATCTGCAGTCAAATGCTCTCCACTGAGCTATACCCCCTCGTGAAAGAAGACTGTTGGTATAGCAAAAGAAGACTTTTTCATCAAGGTCTGTTTGTAAAAGTAATTTGTAAATAAAAAAGCAATTAATTATGCTGTTTAAAAGAGCCAAAATCATTGTTTCAAACCGAGGGTCGAGTTAAACTACTTGACAACTCTAAGGTCTTGCCAAAGGGGGCTCCTGGATTAGACACAGGGACCTCTTGATTTGCAGTCAAATGCTCTACCACTGAGCTATACCCCCTCTGAAAAAAAGACTGGTATAGCAAAATAAGAATTTGTACCAGTGACCTCTTGATCTGCAGATAAATGCTCTCCACTGAGCTATACCCCCTCGTAAAAGAAGACTGTTGGTATAGCAAAAGAAGACTCTTTCATCAAGGTCAGTTTGTAAAAGTAATTTGCAAATAAAAAAGCAATGAATTATGCTGTTTGGAAGAGACAAATCCAATGTGCCAAAAGCAGGGTCAATGTAAATCACAGAGACAACTCCAAGGTCTTGCCAAAGGGGGCATCCGGATTTGAACCGGGGACCTCTTGATCTGCAGTCAAATGCTCTACCACTGAGCTATACCCCCTCTTAAAAAAAGGCTTCTGGTATAGAAAAAAGACTCTTTCATCAAGGTCTGTTTGTAAATTATGTCTTTAGGAAGAGCCAACACCAATGTGCCAAACCCAGGGTCGAGGTAAATTATGGACGCAATTCCAAGAACTTGCCAAAGGGGCACTCGGATTTGAAAGGTGGATATTAGCATTTGTACCAGTGACCTCTTGATCTGCAGTCAAATGCTCTCCACTGAGCTATACCCCCTCGTGAAAGAAGACTGTTGGTATAGCAAAAGAAGACTTTTCATCAAGGTCTGTTTGTAAAAGTAATTTGTAAATAAAAAAGCAATTAATTATGCTGTTTAAAAGAGCCAAAATCATTGTTTCAAACCGAGGGTCGAGTTAAACTACTTGACAACTCTAAGGTCTTGCCAAAGGGGGTATCCGGATTTGAACCGGGGACCTCTTGATCTGCAGTCAAATGCTCTACCACTGAGCTATAGCCCCTCTTAAAAAAAGACTTCTGGTATAGAAAAAAGACTCTTTCATCAAGGTCTGTTTGTAAATTATGTCTTTAGGAAGAGACAAATCCAATGTGCCAAAACCAGAATGAATGTAAATCACAGGTAAATCAAGGTCTTGCCAAAGGGGGCATCCGGATTTGAACCGGGGACCTCTTGATCTGCAGTCAAATGCTCTACCACTGAGCTATTGTCCCTCTTAAAAAAAGACTTCTGGTATAGAAAAAAGACTCTTTCATCAAGGTCTGTTTGTAAATTATGTCTTTAGGAAGAGCCAACACCAATGTGCCAAACCCAGGGTCGAGGTAAATTATGGACGCAATTCCAAGAACTTGCCAAAGGGGCACTCGGATTTAAAAGGTGGATATTAGCATTTGTACCAGTGACCTCTTGATCTGCAGTCAAATGCTCTCCACTGAGCTATACCCCCTCGTGAAAGAAGACTGTTGGTATAGCAAAAGAAGACTTTTTCATCAAGGTCTGTTTGTAAAAGTAATTTGTAAATAAAAAAGCAATTAATTATGCTGTTTAAAAGAGCCAAAATCATTGTTTCAAACCGAGGGTTGAGTTAAACTACTTGACAACTCTAAGGTCTTGCCAAAGGGGGCTCCTGGATTAGAAACAGGGACCTCTTGATCTGCAGTCAAATGCTCTCCACTGAGCTATACCCCCTCGTGAAAGAAGACTGTTGGTATAGCAAAAGAAGACTCTTTCATCAAGGTCTGTTGTAAAAGTAATTTGTAAATAAAAAAGCAATTAAATATGCTGTTTAAAAGAGCCAAAATCATTGTTTCAAACCGAGGGTCGAGTTAAACTACTTGACAACTCTAAGGTCTTGCCAAAGGGGGCTCCTGGATTAGAAACAGGGACCTCTTGATCTGCAGTCAAATGCTCTACCAATGAGCTATACCCCCTCTGAAAAAAAGACTGGTATAGCAAAATAAGAATTTGTACCAGTGACCTCTTGATCTGCAGATAAATGCTCTCCACTGAGCTATACCCCCTCGTAAAAGAAGACTGTTGGTATAGCAAAAGAAGACTCTTTCATCAAGGTCAGTTTGTAAAAGTAATTTGCAAATAAAAAAGCAATGAATTATGCTGTTTGGAAGAGACAAATCCAATGTGCCAAAACCAGGGTCAATGTAAATCACAGAGACAACTCCAAGGTCTTGCCAAAGGGGGCATCCGGATTTGAACCGGGGACCTCTTGATCTGCAGTCAAATGCTCTACCACTGAGCTATACCCCCTCTTAAAAAAAGACTTCTGGTATAGAAAAAAGACTCTTTCATCAAGGTCTGTTTGTAAATTATGTCTTTAGGAAGAGCCAACACCAATGTGCCAAACCCAGGGTCGAGGTAAATTATGGACGCAATTCCAAGAACTTGCCAAAGGGGCACTCGGATTTGAAAGGTGGATATTAGCATTTGTACCAGTGACCTCTTGATCTGCAGTCAAATGCTCTCCACTGAGCTATACCCCCTCGTGAAAGAAGACTGTTGGTATAGCAAAAGAAGACTCTTTCATCAAGGTCAGTTTGTAAAAGTAATTTGCAAATAAAAAAGCAATGAATTATGCTGTTTGGAAGAGACAAATCCAATGTGCCAAAAGCAGGGTCAATGTAAATCACAGAGACAACTCCAAGGTCTTGCCTAAGGGGGCATCCGGATTTGAACCGGGGACCTCTTGATCTGCAGTCAAATGCTCTACCACTGAGCTATACCCTCTCTTAAAAAAAGACTTCTGGTATAGAAAAAAGACTCTTTCATCAAGGTCTGTTTGTAAATTATGTCTACAGGAAGAGCCAACACCAATGTGCCAAACCCAGGGTCGAGGTAAATTATGGACGCAATTCCAAGAACTTGCCAAAGGGGCACTCGGATTTGAAAGGTGGATATTAGCATTTGTACCAGTGACCTCTTGATCTGCAGATAAATGCTCTCCACTGAGCTATACCCCCTCGTAAAAGAAGACTGTTGGTATAGCAAAAGAAGACTCTTTCATCAAGGTCAGTTTGTAAAAGTAATTTGCAAATAAAAAAGCAATGAATTATGCTGTTTGGAAGAGACAAATCCAATGTGCCAAAAGCAGGGTCAATGTAAATCACAGAGACAACTCCAAGGTCTTGCCAAAGGGGGCATCCGGATTTGAACCGGGGACCTCTTGATCTGCAGTCAAATGCTCTACCACTGAGCTATACCCCCTCTTAAAAAAAGGCTTCTGGTATAGAAAAAAGACTCTTTCATCAAGGTCTGTTTGTAAATTATGTCTTTAGGAAGAGCCAACACCAATGTGCCAAACCCAGGGTCGAGGTAAATTATGGACGCAATTCCAAGAACTTGCCAAAGGGGCACTCGGATTTGAAAGGTGGATATTAGCATTTGTACCAGTGACCTCTTGATCTGCAGTCAAATGCTCTCCACTGAGCTATACCCCCTCGTGAAAGAAGACTGTTGGTATAGCAAAAGAAGACTTTTTCATCAAGGTCTGTTTGTAAAAGTAATTTGTAAATAAAAAGCAATTAATTATGCTGTTTAAAAGAGCCAAAATCATTGTTTCAAACCGAGGGTTGAGTTAAACTACTTGACAACTCTAAGGTCTTGCCAAAGGGGGCTCCTGGATTAGAAACAGGGACCTCTTGATCTGCAGTCAAATGCTCTCCACTGAGCTATACCCCCTCGTGAAAGAAGACTGTTGGTATAGCAAAAGAAGACTTTTTCATCAAGGTCTGTTTGTAAAAGTAATTTGTAAATAAAAAAGCAATTAAATATGCTGTTTAAAAGAGCCAAAATCATTGTTTCAAACCGAGGGTCGAGTTAAACTACTTGACAACTCTAAGGTCTTGCCAAAGGGGGCTCCTGGATTAGAAACAGGGACCTCTTGATCTGCAGTCAAATGCTCTACCAATGAGCTATACCCCCTCTGAAAAAAAGACTGGTATAGCAAAATAAGAATTTGTACCAGTGACCTCTTGATCTGCAGATAAATGCTCTACCCCCTATACCCCCTCGTAAAAGAAGACTGTTGGTATAGCAAAAGAAGACTCTTTCATCAAGGTCAGTTTGTAAAAGTAATTTGCAAATAAAAAAGCAATGAATTATGCTGTTTGGAAGAGACAAATCCAATGTGCCAAAACCAGTGTCAATGTAAATCACAGAGACAACTCCAAGGTCTTGCCAAAGGGGGCATCCGGATTTGAACCGGGGACCTCTTGATCTTCAGTCAAATGCTCTACCACTGAGCTATACCCCTCTTAAAAAAAAGGCTTCTGGTATAGAAAAAAGACTCTTTCATCAAGGTCTGTTTGTAAATTATGTCTTTAGGAAGAGCCAACACCAATGTGCCAAACCCAGGGTCGAGGTAAATTATGGACGCAATTCCAAGAACTTGCCAAAGGGGCACTCGGATTTGAAAGGTGGATATTAGCATTTGTACCAGTGACCTCTTGATCTGCAGTCAAATGCTCTCCACTGAGCTATACCCCCTCGTGAAAGAAGACTGTTGGTATAGCAAAAGAAGACTCTTTCATCAAGGTCAGTTTGTAAAAGTAATTTGTAAATAAAAAAGCAATTAATTATGCTGTTTGGAAGAGACAAATCCAATGTGCCAAAAGCAGGGTCAATGTAAATCACAGAGACAACTCCAAGGTCTTGCCAAAGGGGGCATCCGGATTTGAACCGGGGACCTCTTGATCTGCAGTCAAATGCTCTACCACTGAGCTATACCCCTCTCTTAAAAAAAGACTTCTGGTATAGAAAAAAAGACTCTTTCATCAAGGTCTGTTTGTAAATTATGTCTTTAGGAAGAGCCAACACCAATGTGCCAAACCCAGGGTCGAGGTAAATTATGGACGCAATTCCAAGAACTTGCCAAAGGGGCACTCGGATTTGAAAGGTGGATATTAGCATTTGTACCAGTGACCTCTTGATCTGCAGTCAAATGCTCTACCACTGAGCTATACCCCCTCTTAAAAAAGGCTTCTGGTATAGAAAAAAGACTCTTTCATCAAGGTCTGTTTGTAAATTATGTCTTTAGGAAGAGCCAACACCAATGTGCCAAACCCAGGGTCGAGGTAAATTATGGACGCAATTCCAAGAACTTGCCAAAGGGGCACTCGGATTTGAAAGGTGGATATTAGCATTTGTACCAGTGACCTCTTGATCTGCAGTCAAATGCTCTCCACTGAGCTATACCCCCTCGTGAAAGAAGACTGTTGGTATAGCAAAAGAAGACTTTTTCATCAAGGTCTGTTTGTAAAAGTAATTTGTAAATAAAAAAGCAATTAATTATGCTGTTTAAAAGAGCCAAAATCATTGTTTCAAACCGAGGGTCGAGTTAAACTACTTGACAACTCTAAGGTCTTGCCAAAGGGGGCTCCTGGATTAGACACAGGGACCTCTTGATCTGCAGTCAAATGCTCTACCACTGAGCTATACCCCCTCTGAAAAAAAGACTGGTATAGCAAAATAAGAATTTGTACCAGTGACCTCTTGATCTGCAGATAAATGCTCTCCACTGAGCTATACCCCCTCGTAAAAGAAGACTGTTGGTATAGCAAAAGAAGACTCTTTCATCAAGGTCAGTTTGTAAAAGTAATTTGCAAATAAAAAAGCAATGAATTATGCTGTTTGGAAGAGACAAATCCAATGTGCCAAAAGCAGGGTCAATGTAAATCACAGAGACAACTCCAAGGTCTTGCCAAAGGGGGCATCCGGATTTGAACCGGGGACCTCTTGATCTGCAGTCAAATGCTCTACCACTGAGCTATAGCCCCTCTTAAAAAAGGACTTCTGGTATAGAAAAAAGACTCTTTCATCAAGGTCTGTTTGTAAATTATGTCTTTAGGAAGAGCCAACACCAATGTGCCAAACCCAGGGTCGAGGTAAATTATGGACGCAATTCCAAGAACTTGCCAAAGGGGCACTCGGATTTGAAAGGTGGATATTAGCATTTGTACCAGTGACCTCTTGATCTGCAGTCAAATGCTCTCCACTGAGCTATACCCCCTCGTGAAAGAAGACTGTTGGTATAGCAAAAGAAGACTTTTTCATCAAGGTCTGTTTGTAAAAGTAATTTGCAAATAAAAAAGCAATTAATTATGCTGTTTTAAAAGAGCCAAAATCATTGTTTCAAACCCAGGGTCGAGTTAAACTACTTGACAACTCTAAGGTCTTGCCAATGGGGGCTCCTGGATTAGAAACAGGGACCTCTTGGTCTGCAGTCAAATGCTCTACCACTGAGCTATACCCCCTCTGAAAAAAAGACTGGTATAGCAAAATAAGAATTTGTACCAGTGACCTCTTGATAGAGCCAACACCAATGTGCCAAACCCAGGGTCGAGGTAAATTATGGACGCAATTCCAAGAACTTGCCAAAGGGGCACTCGGATTTGAAAGGTGGATATTAGCATTTGTACCAGTGACCTCTTGATCTGCAGATAAATGCTCTCCACTGAGCTATACCCCCTCGTAAAAGAAGACTGTTGGTATAGCAAAAGAAGACTCTTTCATCAAGGTCAGTTTGTAAAAGTAATTTGCAAATAAAAAAGCAATGAATTATGCTGTTTGGAAGAGACAAATCCAATGTGCCAAAAGCAGGGTCAATGTAAATCACAGAGACAACTCCAAGGTCTTGCCAAAGGGGGCATCCGGATTTGAACCAGGGACCTCTTGATCTGCAGTCAAATGCTCTACCACTGAGCTATACCCCGTCTTAAAAAAAAGGCTTCTGGTATAGAAAAAAGACTCTTTCATCAAGGTCTGTTTGTAAATTATGTCTTTAGGAAGAGCCAACACCAATGTGCCAAACCCAGGGTCGAGGTAAATTATGGACGCAATTCCAAGAACTTGCCAAAGGGGCACTCGGATTTGAAAGGTGGATATTAGCATTTGTACCAGTGACCTCTTGATCTGCAGTCAAATGCTCTCCACTGAGCTATACCCCCTCGTGAAAGAAGACTGTTGGTATAGCAAAAGAAGACTTTTTCATCAAGGTCTGTTTGTAAAAGTAATTTGTAAATAAAAAAGCAATTAATTATGCTGTTTAAAAGAGCCAAAATCATTGTTTCAAACCGAGGGTCGAGTTAAACTACTTGACAACTCTAAGGTCTTGCCAAAGGGGGCTCCTGGATTAGAAACAGGGACCTCTTGATCTGCAGTCAAATGCTCTCCACTGAGCTATACCCCCTCGTGAAAGAAGACTGTTGGTATAGCAAAAGAAGACTTTTTCATCAAGGTCTGTTTGTAAAAGTAATTTGTAAATAAAAAAGCAATTAAATATGCTGTTTAAAAGAGCCAAAATCATTGTTTCAAACCGAGGGTCGAGTTAAACTAATTGACAACTCTAAGGTCTTGCCAAAGGGGGCTCCTGGATTAGAAACAGGGACCTCTTGATCTGCAGTCAAATGCTCTACCACTGAGCTATACCCCCTCTGAAAAAAAGACTGGTATAGCAAAATAAGAATTTGTACCAGTGACCTCTTGATCTGCAGATAAATGCTCTCCACTGAGCTATACCCCCTCGTAAAAGAAGACTGTTGGTATAGCAAAAGAAGACTCTTTCATCAAGGTCAGTTTGTAAAAGTAATTTGCAAATAAAAAAGCAATGAATTATGCTGTTTGGAAGAGACAAATCCAATGTGCCAAAAGCAGGGTCAATGTAAATCACAGAGACAACTCCAAGGTCTTGCCAAAGGGGGCATCCGGATTTGAACCGGGGACCTCTTGATCTGCAGTCAAATGCTCTACCACTGAGCTATACCCCCTCTTAAAAAAAGACTTCTGGTATAGAAAAAAGACTCTTTCATCAAGGTCTGTTTGTAAATTATGTCTTTAGGAAGAGCCAACACCAATGTGCCAAACCCAGGGTCGAGGTAAATTATGGACGCAATTCCAAGAACTTGCCAAAGGGGCACTCGGATTTGAAAGGTGGATATTAGCATTTGTACCAGTGACCTCTTGATCTGCAGTCAAATGCTCTCCACTGAGCTATACCCCCTCGTGAAAGAAGACTGTTGGTATAGCAAAAGAAGACTCTTTCATCAAGGTCAGTTTGTAAAAGTAATTTGTAAATAAAAAAGCAATTAATTATGCTGTTTGGAAGAGACAAATCCAATGTGCCAAAAGCAGGGTGAATGTAAATCACAGAGACAACTCCAAGGTCTTGCCAAAGGGGGCATCCGGATTTGAACCGGGGACCTCTTGATCTGCAGTCAAATGCTCTACCACTGAGCTATACCCTCTCTTAAAAAAAGACTTCTGGTATAGAAAAAAGACTCTTTCATCAAGGTCTGTTTGTAAATTATGTCTACAGGAAGAGCCAACACCAATGTGCCAAACCCAGGGTCGAGGTAAATTATGGACGCAATTCCAAGAACTTGCCAAAGGGGCACTCGGATTTGAAAGGTGGATATTAGCATTTGTACCAGTGACCTCTTTATCTGCAGATAAATGCTCTCCACTGAGCTATACCCCCCTCGTAAAAGAAGACTGTTGGTATAGCAAAAAAAGACTCTTTCATCAAGGTCAGTTTGTAAAAGTAATTTGCAAATAAAAAAGCAATGAATTATGCTGTTTGGAAGAGACAAATCCAATGTGCCAAAACCAGGGTCAATGTAAATCACAGGTAAATCAAGGTCTTGCCAAAGGGGGCATCCGGATTTGAACCGGGGACCTCTTGATCTGCAGTCAAATGCTCTACCACTGAGCTATAGCCCCTCTTAAAAAAAGACTTCTGGTATAGAAAAAAGACTCTTTCATCAAGGTCTGTTTGTAAATTATGTCTTTAGGAAGAGCCAACACCAATGTGCCAAACCCAGGGTCGAGGTAAATTATGGACGCAATTCCAAGAACTTGCCAAAGGGGCACTCGGATTTGAAAGGTGGATATTAGCATTTGTACCAGTGACCTCTTGATCTGCAGTCAAATGCTCTCCACTGAGCTATACCCCCTCGTGAAAGAAGACTGTTGGTATAGCAAAAGAAGACTTTTTCATCAAGGTCTGTTTGTAAAAGTAATTTGTAAATAAAAAAGCAATTAATTATGCTGTTTAAAAGAGCCAAAATCATTGTTTCAAACCGAGGGTCGAGTTAAACTACTTGACAACTCTAAGGTCTTGCCAAAGGGGGCTCCTGGATTAGAAACAGGGACCTCTTGATCTGCAGTCAAATGCTCTACCACTGAGCTATACCCCCTCGTAAAAGAAGACTGTTGGTATAGCAAAAGAAGACTTTTTCATCAAGGTCTGTTTGTAAAAGTAATTTGTAAATAAAAAAGCAATTAAATATGCTGTTTAAAAGAGCCAAAATCATTGTTCCAAACCGAGGGTTGAGTTAAATTACTTGACAACTCTAAGGTCTTGCCAAAGGGGGCACCTGGATTTGAAAAAGAGACCTCTAGTTCTGCACTCAGGTGCTCCACCACTAAGCTATACCCCGTCAAAAAATAAGTTTTTTTTTTTTTTTTTTTTTTTTTTTTGCCATAGCAAAAAAGACTCTTTCATCATGGTCTGTTTGTAAAATTAATTTGCAAAACAAACCAATTGATTATGCTGTTTGGAAGAGACAAATCCATTGTCACAAATGCAGGATCAACGTAAATCACAGACACAACTCCAAGGTCTTGCCAAAGGGGGCACCCCGATTTGAAACGGGGACCTCTTGTTCTGCAGTCAAATGCTCAACCACTGAGCTATACCCCCACTTAAAAAAAGACGTGGTATAGCAAAAAAAGACTCTGTACATGATACATGATACACTCCATATGCACACGATATATTCTATACTTATACACTCCAAACATAATACATTCTATACATATGCACACATGATACACTCCATACATATGCACGGTACCAAGGGTCAGGTGTCCATATGTCCGGGTATGGGATAGAACCCGGGTCTCTGGCGTTAAAGGTGAGTCACATGATGTACATGTACATGACACGCTGTTTACGTATACACACCGTACATATGCACATCTGATACATTCTATACATATACACACACGGATCACGCTATACATATACACACACACTCTATACATTTGAACACGATACATTCTACACTCCATAAATATACACACACGATACACAGGAGATATACTCTATACATATGAACATAATACACTTTCTACATATACACATGATAAACTCCATATGCACACATGATATATTCTATACATATACACTCCATACATGATACATTCTATACATATACACACACAATATACTCCATACATATGCACACATCATACACTCGATACATATGCACATATGATACATGCTATACATATACACTCTATACATATGAACATGATACACTCCAGATGCGCACATGATATATTCTATACATACATGATACATTCATGTCAGGGTTTGGGATAGAAACCAGGTCTCTGGTGAGTCACATACCTCTGAGCTACACATGATACACTGTTTATATATACACATCTGATACATACACACACGCCATACATATATAGATATAGACAGGAGAGACACTATATACATATAAACTCTATACATATGCTATACATATACACACACGACATATTCCCTACATATTCCCCACACATTATATATTCTATACATATACACTCCATACATACAGGATAAACTCCATACATATGCAGATATGATACATTCTATACATATACATGATACACTCATGTCAGGGTTTGGGATAGAACCCGGGTCTCTGGTGTGAAAGGTGAGTCACATACCTCTGAGCTACTGAGCTGTACATGATACACTGTTTACGTATACACAACATACATATGCACATTCTATACATATACACTTTCTACATATACACTTCATATGCACGCATGATACATTCTATACATATGAACATGATGCACTCTATACATATGCATACATGAATCACGTTATACATATATACACACACACACGATATACTCCCTACATATACACACATCATACACACATTTGTTACATTCTATCCATATACTCCATACATATGCACACATGATACATTCTATATATATACACACTCCATACATATACACATGATACACTCCATATGTACACATTATATATTCTATACACTCCTTACATGACACATATTACAATCTTTACATACTTGATACACTCATGTCAGGGTTTGGGATAGAAGTCACAAACCTCTGAGCTGTACATGATACACTGTTTACGTATACACACCATACATATGCACATCTCATACATTCTATACATAATCACACACACACGATACATATACACAGGAGAGACACTATACATGAACATGATACACTTTCTACATATACACACGATGCATTCTATACATATGAACTCTATACAACTGCATTCATGAATCACGCTATACATATACACACACACACTCTATACATATTTGTTACATTCTTACCATATACTCCTTACATATGCACACATGATACATTCTATACATATACACAGGAGAGACACTCTATACATATACACATGATACACTCCATATGCACATATTATATATTCTATACATATACACTCCATACAAACAGGATACACTCCATACATGATACACTCATGTCAGGGTTTGGGATAGAACCCAGATCTCTGGTGTGAAAGGTGAGTCACATACTTCTGAGCTGTACATGATACACTGTTTACGTATACACACACACACACACACACACACTCTATAGATATACACAGGAGAGACACTCTATACATGAACACAATACACTTTCTACATATACACACGCATACATGAATCATGCTATACATATACACATCATACCCTCTATACATATTTGTTACATTCTAACCATATACTCCATACAAATGCACACAAGATACATTCTATACATATACACACTCTATACATATACACAGGAGAGACACTCTATACATATACACATGATACACTCCATATGCACATATTATATATTCTATACATATACACATGATACATTCTTTACATACAGGTTACACTCCATACATGATACATTCTATACATATACATGATACACTCATGTCAGGGTTTGGGATAGAACCCGGGTCTCTGGTGTGAAAGGTGAGTCATATACCTCTGAGCTACTGAACTGTACATGCTACACTGTTTATGTATACCATACATATACACTCTATAGATATACACAGGAGAGACACTCTATACATGAACACAATACACTTTCTACATATACACATATGATATATTCTATACAAATACATGATACATATACAAATGATACATTCTATACATATACACGGTACACGACATACATATGCACTCTATAAATATACACAGGAGAGACACTCTATACATGAACACAATACACTTTCTACATATACACTCAATACATGATACATATACACACAGGAGAGACACTATACATGAACGCGATACACTTTCTACATATACACTTCATATGCACACATGATACATTCTATACATATGAACATGATGCACTCTATACATATGCATACATGAATCACGCTATACATATACACACAAGATATACTCCCTACATATACACACAATACACGTGCACAGGAGATACACTATAAATATGAACACGATACACTCCAGATGCGCACATGATATGTTCTATACATATACACTCCATACATGATGCATATACACACACACAATATACTCCATACATATGCACACATCATACACTCGATACATTCTACACTCCATACATATGCACACATGATATATTCTATACATATGCACACATGAATCACGCTATACATATACACTCGATACACTTTCTACATATACACATACATCTGATACACTATACATATGCACACATGATACATATATACACAATACACTCATGTCAGGGTTTGGGATAGAACCAGGGTCTCTGGCGTGAAAGGTGAGTCACATATCTCTGAGCTGTATAAGATACACTCTTTATGAATACACACATGATACATTCTATACATATACACACACACAATACACTCCATACATATGCACACATCATACACATTTGATACCGTCTATACATATACACTCGATACATATGCACGTTTGATATCGTCTATTCATATACACATTCTATATAAATAGACACATGATACACTCGAACTTCATACATATACACACAATACATTCTATACTCCATGCATATGCACAGGAGAGACACTCTATACATATGAACACGATTCACTTTCTACATATACACACATGATATATTCTATACATATACACACAGGAGAGACACTGACACACGATATACTCCATACATATTTGTTACATTCTATCCATATACTCCATACATATGCACATATGATACATTCTATACACTCGAACTCCATACATTCTATATATATATATACATGATACACTCAAGTCAGGGTTTGGGATAGAACCATTATCTCTGGTGTGAAAGGTGAGTCACATACCTCTGAGCTATACATGATACACTGTTTACGTATACACACCATACATATGCACATCTGTTACATTCTATACATATACACACACAATACATTCAGATATACACAGGAGAGACACTCTATACATGAACACAATATACTTTCTACATATACACATATGATATATTCTATACAAATACATGATACATATGCACTCTATAGATATACACAGGAGAGACATTCTATACATGAACACAATACACTTTCTACATATTCTATACATATACGCTCAATACATGATACACTTTCTACATATGAACTCTATACATATGCATATGCATACAGGAATCACGCTATACATATATAGACACACGATATACTCCCTACATATACACATTTGTTACATTCTATCCATACACTCATGATACATTCTATACATATACACATTCAAACTCCATACATATACACAGGAGAGACACTCTATACATATACACATATATACTCCATACATATGCAGACATGATACACTCATGTCAGGGTTTGGGATAGAACCTGGATACATTCTATACATATACACTGGAGAGACTCTTTATACATGAACACAATACGCTTTCTACATATACACATTATATATTCTATACATATACACTCAATACATGATACATATACACACATGATACAATCTTTACATACATGATACACTCCATACATATGCAGACATGATACATTCTATACATATACATGATACACTCATGTCAGGGTTTGGTATAGAACCCGGGTCTCTGGTGTGAAAGGTGAGTCACATACCTCTGAGCTACTGAGTTGTACATGATACACTGTTTACGTATACACACCATACATATGCACATCTGATACATTCTATACATATACACACACTCTATAGATATACACAGGAGAGACACTCTATACATGAACACAATACACTTTCTACATATACACTTCATCATATGTACTCTATACATATGCATACATGAATCATGCTATACATATACACACACGATATACTCCCTACATATACACACACATCATACACTCTATACATATTTGTTACATTCTAACCATATACTCCATACATATGCACACATGATACATTCTATACATATACACACTCTATACATATACACAGGAGAGACACTCTATACATATACACATGATACACTCCATATGCACACATTATATATTCTATACATATACACTCCATACAACACACATGATACATTCTTTACATACAGGATAAACTCCATACATATGCAGACATCATACATTCTATACATATGAACATGATGCACTCTATACATATGCACACATGAATCATGCTATACATATATGCACACACACACACGATATACTCCCTACATATACACACATCATACACTCTATACATTCTATCCATATACACACTAAACATTCGAACTCAATACATATACATTCTATACATTTTGCCAAAGGGGGCACCTGGATTTGAAACGGGGTCCTCTTGTTCTGCACTCAAGTGCTTCACCACTGAGCTATACCCCATCACAAAAGAAGACTTTTGGAATAGCAAAAGAAGACTCTTTTATCAAGGTCTGTTTGTAAAAGTAATTTGCAAAAAAAAATAATTGATTATGCGGTTTGGAAGAGACAAACCCAATGGGCCAAACCCAGGGTCAAGGTAAATCACAGGCACAACTCCAAGTTCTTGCCAAAGGGGACACCCGAATTTGAACCGGGGACCTCTTGATCTGCAGGCAAATGCTCTCCACTGAGCTATACCCCCTCGTAAAAGAAGACTGTTGGTATAGCAAAAGAAGACTCTTTCATCAAGGTCTGTTTGTAAAAGTAATTTTCAAAAAAAAAAAACAATTGATTATGCTGTTTGGAAGAGACAAATCCAATGTGCCAAACCCAGGGTCAAGGTAAACTACGATTTGAAAGGTGGGTATTAGCATTTGAACCAGTGACCTCTTGATCGGCAGTCAAATGCTTTCCATTGAGATATTCCGCCTCATAAAAGAAGACTTTTGTGATAGCAAAAGAAGACTCTTTCATCAAGGTCTGTTTGTAAAAGTAATTTGCAAATAAAAAAGCAATTAATTATGCTGTTTGGAAGAGCCAAATTCATTGTGCCAACCCGAGGGTCGAGGTAAAATACAGAGACAAATTCAAGGTCTTGCCAAAGGGGGCACCTGGATTTGAAACAGGGACCTCTTGTTCTGCACTCAAGTGCTCCACCACTGACCTATACCCCGTCACAAAAGAAGACTTTTGGTATAGCAAAAAAAAAAGACTCTTTCACCAAGGTCTGTTTGTTAATTAATTTGCAAAAAACAATTGATTATGCTGTTTGGAAGAACCAAATGCATTGTGCCAAACCCAGGGTCAGTTTAAATCACTGACACAACTCCAAGGTCTTGCCAAAGGGGTCACCCGGATAAAAGACGATTTAAAAGGTGGGTATTAGCATTTGAACCAGTGACCTCTTGATCTGCCGTCAAATGCTCTACCACTGAGCTATACCCCCTTATAAAAAAAGAATTTTGATATAGGAAAAAAGACTCTTTCATCAAGGTCTGTTTGTAAAAGTAATTTGCAATTAAAAAAGCAATTAATTATGCTTTTTGAAAGAGCCAAACTCATTGTGTCAAACCAAGGTTCGAGGTAAAATACAGTGACAATTCCAAGGTCTTGCCTAGGGGGGCACAAAGATTTGAACCGGAGACCTCTTGATCTGCAGTCAAATGCTCTACCAATGAGCTATACCCCTCGTAAAACAAGACTGTTGGTATAGCAAAAAAAAGACTCTTTCATCAAGGTCTGTTTCTAAAAGTAATTTGCAAATACAAAAGCAATTAATTATGTTGTTTTGAAGAGCCCAAATCCAATGTGCCAAACCCAGGGTCAAGGTAAATCACAGACACAATTCCAGGGTCTTGGCAAAGGTGGCATTTGCATTTGAACCGGGGACCTCTTGATTTGCAGTAAAATGCTCTACAACTGAACTGTACCCCCATGAAATAGTAAACCTTTAGTATAACAAAAATGAAACACTCTTTCATAAAAGTCTGTTTATAAAATTAATTTGCAAAAAAAAGCAATAGACTATGTCTTTAGGAAGTGCCATATGCAATGTGCCAAAATGAGGGTTGAGGTAAATTACAGACACAATTCCAAGGTCTTGCCAAAGGGGGCACCTGGATCTGAACCAGGGACCTCTTGATCTGCAGTCAAATGCTTTACCACTGAGCTATACCCCCTTGTAAAAGAAGACGTTTGGTGTAGCAAAAAACGACTCTTTCATCGTCTGTTTGTAACAAGCTGTAACATCCAGCTCTCCCTGGGGAAGCCAGTACGGAAGTAACTAAAACTGCAATTCATCGACTCGCCTTGGGGGGCTGGCTCCAGGAAGTCCAGGTCATTTCTGACTGCAATGGGAAATTGGCCATTTTTACAGCTGTTAAAAACATGCTTACAGCCTGGTACAAAAGATGGCTTTGGTGCATATAGCCATGATTAACCTTCATGACAACTGTGAGGGGGGTATTTACTTTTATAACTCATCCATTTCGTTTTATTTAGTTATATTAAGTCTGTATAATTGAGGGCGGGGCCACTTGAGTGACATCTAGGTCTTGCTGCTCGCTGTCTCGTCACCTCAGCTGATTACGGCTAATTAGCCAATGAACTCGGCATATACATTGCATTTTTGTGTTGGTTAATGTTTCTTTACACAGTCAATTGCCTTTTGGGATTATTTCCTACAATTATTCAACCCAGTCTTATGGCAGTTCGTGAAATAGTCACGAAATTTAATCTATTGATTCGTGTTCATGGGCACAAATTTCCCTCTTTTTTCGTGTCACCTTGCATGAATTTCCATCCAATGTATTTCAATAGGAAATCATTTTTGTGTCTCTAGCACGATTTATTTTGCCATAGGGTACCCGATGCTGGCTT
The DNA here is from genome assembly GCF_903798145.1 of Danio aesculapii. Classification (NCBI taxonomy): domain Eukaryota; kingdom Metazoa; phylum Chordata; class Actinopteri; order Cypriniformes; family Danionidae; genus Danio; species Danio aesculapii. The sequence continues at coordinate 26,038,520 of NC_079445.1, forward strand.
TTTAAAAATATTTTTATTAAATATTATTATAGCCACAGGGTACCAGACGTAGTATTTTGATTATTATTATAGCCACAGGGTACCAGACGCAGTATTTTAATTATTATTGTTGACACAGGGTGCCAGACGCAGTATTATTATTATTATTATTATTATTATTATTATTATTATTATTGACAGTGTACCAGACGCAGTTTTTTATTCATTTATATTTTATTTCATTTTTTCCATAGAATAGCAGACGCTGTATTGTTTATTTATTTTATGCAGTATTTTATTTATTTATTTATTTATTTATTTATTTATTTATTTATTTATTCAATTGCCATGGGGTACCAGACAATGTGTCTTTTCATAAGTTATTATAATAATTGTTACTTTTCTTCAAGCACTATTTTCTATACCGACACAAAAGGAATTCTAATGCTTTCAATGGGTTGCCTCCGTTGCCACCTAAATGGAGACGTTCAAAGCCTCGTATAATTACCAAAAGATGTCAACGCAATATTTTAAACCTGGTTTACGCCTATTATCGCAGTTTTTTTTATTTAAAAATGTGATTTTTGTTTGGTTCATGAAAAGCGTCTGTAAAGAGGGTCGAGACAACTGTAACTAGGAATATACATCGGTCAATGTGACTTCCATTCAACAGTGAGTTTAACATCGCTCAGCTATTGGTCAAAATACATCACCGGTGAGTTCACCGATGAGTTCAACTGTGCAGCAATACGTGGTAGGTTAATGCTGCATAACGTATTTTTTAATTTTTATTGGAGATTAGTTGGTATTGATTAATATGTTATCGTTTACTTTATATTTAATGAGTTGAATTATTAAATTGCCCAGTTTAGGGTAATTATGCCTGATAAAACTGATTAATTCATTTTTTTGACTTAAAAAAAATATTACATTTAAAGTACTAAGTGTAAAAAATATATTTAGCTGATCTCTGTATTATTAAATTATTAATTGAAGTTGGGGTCATAGTGCGTCGAGATCAATTTTTTTTACAGTCTATGGTCGCAATCCCAAGATTCATTGCGATCCCAAGGTCCACTGCGGTTTTCCACTCGGTAAGTAAAAAGTAAACAAATAGAGACGATTTGTTGATTTAGATTAGGGGTTTGTTTAGAACCTTTATAAAAGCAGGGTAGTTATCTCCTGATGCAGTAAATGACTGCTGTAATGTGGAGACTGACACGGAGGGATCCATTATGCAGTATTTATTACTCACAGTCAAACACAAACATCCAATACGCACTAAAGTGTGAACACACATCACCAGTAATCAATAATGGTCTTGGGGCTGGCGGCTGGCAGACACAAAGTGATTTACCAGGCGTAGATCAGTGGCAGGCGGTGTAGTTCAGAATCCGTTAGACAGGCTTGGGTCGAGGCCAGGCAGCGTGGTTCACAGTTCGTGAATAAAGCAAGGGTCGTGGGCAGGCAGAAGGCAACTCAGAGTCAGAAACAGTCCGGGGTTATTCTCAGAAGATCAGACAGGAAAGAACGCTCAGTAATGCTGGCCACTCTAAACAAGACTTCGCAATGAACTGGTGTTTGAGTGTGGCTTATATAGGAAGCGTGGGTCGTAACTAGATTCAGTTCAGGTGTGTGCACAATCAGTTTAGATGGATGATGTAATGCATAAAAGTCCGGGGATAATGACCACTGCTGGCCAGCGAGGGGAATGACTGGGACCGAGTCGGTAACAGAGCCCCCCTCCAACGAACGGCTCCTGAAGTGAGAAGAATCGCGACGCCGGGGTCTTCCACGGGGGCGAGGGGCCGGCATTTCCGAGTGTTGCAAGTGGAACTCATTCACCAGAGTTGGGTCGAGAATGTCCTTACAGTTGATCCAAGATCTTTCCTCCGGGCTGTACCCCTCCCAGTCGATAAGGTACTGTAGTTATCCGCCCCGGCGTCTGGATCTCAGGATCTCGTGGATCCGATAAGCTTCCTCTCCGTCGATCATGATAGGCGAGGTACCCTGTTCACCGGCTGCCACCTCCCTATCCACCTCGGCTGGGCCAACAGCAGGCTTGAGCAGAGAGACATGGAATGTGGGAGAGATACGATAATGGTTAGGGAGTGTCAGTCGAAAGGAAACAGGAGAGATTTGTCTTTCTATTTGGAAAGTACCCACGTACCTAGGGCTGAGTTTCTTGCAGGGTAGTTTCAGGCGTAGATCTCGAGCGGATAGCAACACCCACTGTCCTGGGGAATATGTGGGACCAGGACGACGATGCCGATCAGCCTGTTCTTTGAATCTTCGGATGGCATGCACTAGATGGGTGTGAGCTGCGTTCCATACCTCCTCACATTTCTTGAACCAAGTGTCGACGGCTGGGAGTTCGGAAGTTTCACCAGACCAGGGAAATAGAGGGGGTTGAAA
>NC_079445.1:26410913-26513413 GCF_903798145.1 Danio aesculapii
CACGGAGTATTTCAAAGAGGTGTTTGGACGTTCTGATGGGGAAGTAGCCGCTGGAGAGCAGCTGTATCATCTAAAGCAAGGTACTCTATCTACACAGGAATATGCTCTCCGGTTTCGCACTCTAGCAGCTGCAAGTGGATGGAATGAGAGATCGTTGTTGACCACGTACCGGCTCGGCTTGGAACCCACTCTCCGAATCCAACTGGCCACATTAGATGATACAATGGGTCTGGAGAGATTCATCCAACATTCTCTCCGATGTTCCGATCGTCTCCGTTCCTATCAACAGGACACCATCACCCCCTCGTCTGCACTCCTCCAATCGCCTGAGTCAACAGCCTCTCCAGAACCAGAACCCATGATAATAGAGTCTGGAAGACTGACATCAGCGGAACGACAGAGGAGGCTGACCCGGGGTCTGTGTCTATACTGCGGTGTCAGTGGACACACCCGTATGGAGTGTCCCCTTCGTCCCATTCGGACTTCAGTGAGTGTATTCAGTACGAATATTGAACAATGTAAACCACTTACTACCACCGTACAAATAACTACTGCCTCTATTTCTCTCCTTGTCACAGCCCCTCATCGACTCCGGGTCAGCAGGGAACTTCATCTCCCAATCCCTCTGTCGTCAACTCCACCTCCGTACTGAGGCGTCCTCGCATATATACCAGATACAACCGATAACCCAGTGCACTCGATCTTCGACCCGTATCCATCGACAATGCGAAGACATCCTTCTTCAAGTGGGGTTGTTACATCAAGAGAGGATTCAATTTCTGGTTCTGGAGGGTGCAAATATGGACATCATTCTAGGGCGCCCGTGGCTGGTGAAGCACGATCCCATCATCTCTTGGGGCACAGGAGAGATAAAGAAATGGGGATCTGGATGTACACCTGCCTGTTTTCCAAATCTCCCTCTTCAAGGTCGGAACCCCATTTCTTTGTTTGCAACATCGGTCGAGAGCCCTCCTGAGAAGCAGTCTATCCACATTCCTAAGGAGTACAGCTCCTTTCATGATGTCTTCTGCCCCAAGAGAGCTTCCCAGCTACCGCCGCATCGGCCATGGGACTGCGCGATCGACCTAGTTCCAGATGCCCAGTTGCCAAGAGGTAGGATCTACCCGCTCTCGCTTCCAGAGAATCAGGCAATGGAAGATTACATAAGGGAAGCTCTGAGTCAGGGGTACATACGTCACTCAAAATCACCAGCCGCCTCAAGCTTCTTCTTTGTGGCCAAGAAGGACGGAGGGCTGCGTCCATGCATCGACTACAGGGTCCTAAATAACGGTACAGTAAAATACCGATATCCCCTTCCTCTGGTACCAGCCGCTTTGGAACAGCTCCGAGAAGCTAAAGTCTTCACTAAATTGGACCTCCGCAGCGCGTATAATCTGATAAGAATACGTGAGGGGGACCAATGGAAGACAGCATTCGTGACCCCTACTGGCCACTATGAATATGAGGTCATGCCTTACGGTCTGGTCAACGCCCCCTCCGTATTCCAAAACTTCATTCATGAAGTCCTCCGGGAGTTTCTTCACCACTGTGTAATAGTGTACATAGATGACATCCTCATTTACTCCCGGAGTGAGGCCGAACATCGCCAACACGTTGCGGAGGTCCTACACACATTGAGAGAACATCACCTCTACCTCAAAGCGGAGAAATGCTCATTCCACCAGAAGTCGATTCATTTCTTGGGATACATCATTGACCAAACCGGTATACGTATGGATGGGAAGAAAATTGAGGCTGTTCTATCCTGGTCAGAACCCACTTCCATTAAGGAGCTCCAGAGGTTTCTTGGGTTTGCTAACTTTTATAGACGGTTTATCAAGGACTACAGCAGGATTACATCACCTCTCACTAATCTCCTCAAGGGTAAACCCAAAGGACTGGAGTGGACCAAAGAAGCAGCCGCAGCCTTCCGCCTTCTTAAGAAGGAGTTCACAAGGGCCCCACTCCTGACTCATCCTGACCCAAATCTTCCTTTCGTGGTGGAAGTGGACGCATCCACCACCGGCGTCGGGGCAGTATTATCTCAACATCATGATACACCGCCCCGACTGCATCCCTGTGCCTATTTCTCTCGGAAGTTGAGCCCGGCGGAGCAGAATTACAGCATAGGAGACAGGGAGCTTCTAGCAATCAAGCTAGCCTTGGAGGAGTGGCGTCACTGGTTGGAGGGAGCCAAACATCCGTTCCAGGTGATCACAGATCACAAAAACCTCCAATACATCAAAGAGGCCAAGAGACTATGTCCACGTCAAGCCAGATGGTCACTTTTCTTCTCACGTTTTGATTTCTCCATTTCCTATCGTCCAGGACCCAAGAATCTAAGAGCAGACGCTCTCTCTCGTTTACACGAGCATCACGATCATGAAGAACTCCCAACGAAGATTCTTCCCGAACACATCTCCATTTGTCCGATCACCTGGAACGCTCCTCCAGTCGTTGCCACTCCGGAAGCCCCTGCTCCGCCGGGATGCCCTCCTCATCGGCAGTTCATACCACCTGAACACCGGGTAGATCTGATCCACTCCTTACATACCTCTCTAGGCACTGGACATCCAGGGATCAACAATACTCTCTCGCTAGTATCCCAACGATTCTGGTGGCCAAACATGGCAAGGGATGTGAGGCAATATGTTCAGGGCTGTAAGGACTGTGCCCAATCCAAGAGCCCACGTCATCTACCCGCTGGAAAGCTCCATCCCTTGCCGATTCCGAACCGTCCCTGGTCACACCTAGGAGTGGACTTTATCACTGACCTCCCTTCGTCAGAAGGTAATACCTGTATTCTAGTCATAGTAGATAGATTCTCAAAGTTTGTCAAACTAATCCCTCTGAAAGGTCTTCCCACAGCCTTTGAAACTGCCGACAATATCTTTAATCAAGTCTTCAGGTCATTTGGTATTCCAGAAGATATTGTGTCGGACAGAGGTCCACAGTTCATCTCACGTCTATGGAAAGCCTTCTTCAAGCTCCTAGGTGTGGCCGTCAGCCTCTCTTCTGGATATCATCCCCAAACCAACGGGCAGACAGAGAGGAAGATTCAGGAGGTGGGACGGTTCCTGAGGACCTTCTGCAGTGGTCACCAGAACTCCTGGAGCCAGTATTTGGGCTGGGCAGAATATGCCCAAAATTCACTGCGGCAACCCTCCACCGGACTCACGCCATTCCAGTGCGTCCTGGGCTTCCAACCACCGCTCTTTCCCTGGGATGGCGAACCATCTGATGTCCCCGCAGTGGATCACTGGTTCCGGGGAGAGCGAGAGAGTCTGGGACGAGGCTCATCAACATCTGCAGAGGGCAGTCCGTCGAAGCAAGGTAACCGCCGATAGGAGAAGGTCTGAAGAACCCAGATACACACCCGGACAAAAGGTGTGGCTATCCACCCGGGACATACGCATGCGACTGCCCTCTCGCAAGTTAAGTCCCCGATTTGTTGGTCCCTTCACCATCGTGGAACAGGTTAACCCCGTCACCTACAAACTACAATTACCCTCTCACTACCGTATTCACCCTACATTCCACGTATCACTCCTGAAACCCTATCACGATCCTGTTCTTCCCTCCACAGAGCCTGACCACGAAGAGGAACCCCCTCCTCCACTGCTCCTAGAAGAAGGAGCCGTCTACGCAGTGAAGGAGATCTTGCGTTCCCGACGTCGTGGTGGCCAGTTGGAGTACCTGGTGGACTGGGAAGGGTACGGCCCCGAAGAAAGGACATGGGTTCCCAGAGCTGATATTCTCGATCCTAGTCTCATGGTGGAGTTTCATGAGAGCCACCCTGAGTTCCCAGCGCCTAGAGGCAGAGGGAGACCACCACGGCGTCGGAGGTGTCGGCCCTCAGGAGCGGGCCCTGGGGAGGGGGGTACTGTCATGGATTGGTCAGGCTCTCACGCCCCCCACTCACGAAGATCACCATCACCTGACTTCTAATGAGCACACAGCTGCATCACATTCACGAGCACCAGATAAAAGCACAGCACTCCAGTCGCTCATTGTCCGGGCTCGTCTCGACGAAAGCGGACAACTGAGCGACCACTCAGCGTAGTCATCCTCAGCTAAAACAAACGATTTACTTACCTGTTCTCTTTGTATTCCTCCTAGTCTTCCTGGTCCTCCCGAATCGTCCTGTCTTCCAGTCCTTCCAAGTCTGTGTCATCCTCTGTCAGCTGTATCTGGTGTGTGCTGTCCATCCTCGTGTATTCCTGTTACCCAGCCACGGAGGAAAAGACCCCAACATCATTCCTGATCCTCCTGGCTATCCTTCATGTGCTCCTTGTTGTCATTTAATAAACACCCTAACGTTTCCTTACCTCTGTCTCCTGTCCGCTTCATAACAATATATATATATATATAATATATATATATATATATATATATATATATATATATATACATATATACATATATATATATATATATATATATACATATATACATATATATATATATATATATATATATATATATATATATATATATATATACATATATACATATATATATATATATACATATATACATATATATATATATACACATATATACATATATATATATATACACATATATATATATATATATATACATATATACATATATATATATATACATATATACATATATATATACATATATACATATATATATATACATATATATATATATATATATATATATATATATATATATATATATATATATATATATATATATATATATATATATATATATATAAAACGGATGAGAAAAACTGACATTTTTGAGGAAAATTGCACATAAATCACACAGAATTAAGTATTTTGAAAATGTAAAAATGCAGATTATTTCCTGTGAGGATTGGGTTTAGAGGTAGGGGTCTTAGAGGGATAGAATTTACAGTCTGTATAGTATAAAAATCATTAAGTCTATAGGAAGTCCCCATAAAGATAGCTGTACAAGTGTGTGTGTGTTTGTGTGTGACTGGCAGAGTGCCGCAGTTGGTCTTTAGTAAGGTTGCCCATGCGCTGTGAGCGACAGAGCGGCATTGACGCAGAGCAGCGCCAGGGGTGGCAGACGGACACTGGCCCCTCATTCTTCATCTCTTATTGGGCTGAATGAATGCGCTGACTCCTAAAATAACAAACAAGAACAATGACGGAGCACAGCCCTGTCGCAGACCCTCTCCTGCCACTTATCAGTCAAACAAGCTACTACATCAATCACTATTAAAAGGTGAAATGTGGTCTCCGAAGAGCTCCTGTGCAAGACTACAAAGATGTGTAAATTATAAAAGAACAATGTCAGAGAGCTAAGGTGCAAATAATTAGGCCCAGAACCCAGTCAAGCGTTCACCTCCCGAGCAAACCACGTGCACAGCCTCACAGGGAAAGAAACATGCTGTTTCTCATTAAAGCACTGCCGCTCGGCTGCTGGTATAACTGTTAACATCCACATAACCATGGAAATAAACAAGATCATCTTCCAGGCAACCAAAAGAGAAACATATTAACTCATGTAATAAATGGAATTTGAGAATATTTAAAATTGTTTTTGAGGTGTAATTGAATTAAGCTGTTCAACACAAACTATATAAACTTGCTAGTTACGTTAGTAAATTGAAAATAAAGGGTATTCCCACATTGAACAGCTTTTCATTTTCAAACCTTTTGTATCTTCAGGGAGCTGGCTAAGTTTACTCACTAAAGATTACTCAAGAGTATCTTATATTTACTTACAAGTCATTAACTTCACTATGATATATACTGAGACAAGGTAAATATAATCCATAGTTTTCATGTATTCTGCTCTTTATTTTTGGTGAAAAAAATTATTTACCAAGGATTTACGATTATAGTTAATACATTAACTATCTGGCGACACGGTGGCCTAGTGGGTAGCACTGGGTAGCAAGAAGGTCACTGGTTCAGTTACCATTTTTGTGTGGAGTTTGCATGTTCTCCCCGTGTTGACATGGGTTTCCTCCGGGTGATCTGTTTCCCCCACACACATGTGGTAATGTCACGCCGGGACGGACTGACAACATAGGTTGTCCAAACGAAGGTTTATTGAACAGAGAATGGTCAGACAGGCAATGATCACAATCAGGGGCAAACGGTTGTACACAGGGAATCAAGAGTCGTAGTTAAATAACAGGCGAATGGTCAATACAGGCAAGCAGCAGGCAATGTAAACAAACAAACAAGGCTCGGTTCACGACAGGACAAGGCAAGGAAAACGCATCGTAATGTTCACTTGGACAGATAAACAAGACTCAGCAATGAAGTGTGTGTGCGCACTGTATTTAAAGTCCATGTAATCAGTTCTTAACGATACTCCGGCTGTGTGCATGCAATCAGTCAAGATCAGGAACTGTTTGTGAGTGTGTGTGGTGCATGACTGGATCTTGTAGTCCATATTGGTGGATTTGTAGTCGGTAAGCGATCTGCAACCACTACATTGCTGATAATCATAACAGGTACAGGTGAATTTAATAAACAAAATTGTCCGTAGTGTATGTGGTGAATGGGTGTTTCCCAGTGCTGGGTTGTGTCTGAAGGGGTATCCGCTGCGTAAAACACATGCTGGATAAGTTAGCGGTTCATTCCGTTGTGGTGACCTCTGATTAACAAAGGGGCTGTTTATAAGAAGGCAAGTCGGTGCCTCAGTCTCCTCCCTAAGTTGAGAAGTTTTAATGTTAGTACAGAGACTTTAAACATGACAAATAGATGGATAAGATAGAAAGACATTTGTCTATAGATAGATAAGAAGAAATTATAGCAAATTATCAATCAGGCAAATAAGATAACTGGTCACAAACAACATTCACTCCAGATTCTATTTGACTCCTTTATGGAAAAAAGATAATACACATCCCCTTTACTCAGCTTTTGAAATGCTACCATCAGGACGCAGGTTTAGAATTCCTCAAGCCCAAAGAAATGCTTATAAAGTCATTTATCCGGATTGCAGTTTGGATCACTGTTTGTAGTGAATGGGGTAGTTGTCAAGAACGATGTGCAGTAATATGTATGGGGCTTGTTTGGTGTTAAAATTTTTAACTTCTGTTGCTGTCTTGATGCGTGTTGTTATTGTGTGATTGTTGTTTGTATGCAACTGTTGTCTTAAATCCAGCGTTAAAGACAAATTTCCTTTTTGTGCTAAGCAGAACGGACAATAAGTTTAAACTAAACTAAGTAAATAAAAATGTACATTTCTTTTATTTATGTTGTCTAGCACTATGGATTTTAATAATTTTTCTAATACATAGGTAAACATATAGGTGAACATACAGGATATATGCATATATGCACACATATATACATACATATATGAACCTATATAGGTACATGTATTCACGAATATATGTACACATATATGTACATATATGTGCATATACATATAATATAGGAAAACGGTTAATTTTATATGTCACAAATAATAAAAACCTATTTCAAAACCTATATTAAAGCATATATTTTTATATAGGTTTTTTCCATGTGGGATATACTGAGGTATTAAAATTTTTCTCAGTCGCTTTGGTGCATTTCTCACAAAACTATTTACATTTGCACAACAGTTAATGCATTTCTCAAAACAATTAGTTATTTGTGCACATCATAATAGTAGTTTCTCATTCCTTCCCACAAATTGTGAATGCTTTCGGACATGCATCAATTGCTTTCATACAACTCTCTGCTATTTCATAACATTATCATTTGCTTATGCCATGTCAGTCAAAATTAACTAAACTAGTGAATAGTCATTCCATATATTCCAATAGTCCTCATTTCATTACTTGAGTCATTACATATAGAAATGTTGAACTAGTTGTTGAAATCTGTCAAGCAAATTTTATAAAACAATTTTAAATCTTTTTTTCCCGAAAATGTCTTCTAAATTGAACAATTTCATGAATGATTTACAGACCTATGTATGTTGTAGGTTCGGTTCCAATATGTACTGCAATATTGTTTACAGTTGTGCACAGCTCTGCCCAAAGGGAGTTTATGTTTGTTGTAAATAAGGGTGTATTTATTCTTTTGCACAATGCTGTGAATAAATTAGAATTGCAAAGAACATATGCAAAGAGTAAAAACGTGACACATACTTATTCAGTGTCTTGTACTCAGATAGCTCAGTGATGTCTAACTTTACTGTAGTTTTCAAATGGCTGTGCAAATAGTATATAGTGCCGTCTTGAGCATTTTCAGGAAGTGTCACCAAAATCTGACTTTTTTGCATTACAAAAAATGTACAGAGTAAACTGTCATAATAAAAACACGACAAAGCCATCTTGTTCATAAACAATGGTGTCAGGACACTGATACTTTCATTGACATGAACACTTGCTTTTGAGGAATGAGCTATCCATTTTTAGCAAGTGAAACGTTTTTGCAGGCTATCAACTAGGTTTTGCAGTTTGTACTAATTGTATTGAGAAATGCATTAACTGCAAATGTAAATAGTGTTGTGAGAAATGCACCAAAGATTAAAATTGAGATTCTAATTGATTAAAATGGCAGTGAACACAGTTCTAATGCTACACAAGATTTAGATTTCAAATAAATCCTGATCAATTCTGTTGAACTCTAAATTCACTAAAGACACCCAAAATCCTATAAACAAGACTGAATAAACTGTGGCTGTTCGCTTTGAATGTCAGACTGCCGACATGAGCAATTCTTGCCCAGAATGAGTTGCGAGCTAAACCAGACATTACGCAAGAAGTCAAAAGTCTTGCTAGACGATAAAATGGTAGGGGCACAACATGAGCAACAAAACCCAAAACATGCTGGCGATCGGTTCCACTGATCTTTTCAGCAGCCAGTTGATCTATATCACAAGCAAACAACATCACAAAACCATTGACGCATCGAATATAACCCCGAGGTCCTAGCACAGCAACTCAAATGCCGATAAACCCTGCGTAAATGAAGCCAGGCTATGTTGACTTAGATAAGAGCCGGGAGTCTGACAGCCAGATAACAATCCATACCTCCCCAAAGCCCAACCAATAGAACCATCCGCTCCAACGTTCAACTCCAGTGCTAGTTTCCACTTCCACCATTGCTCTAGATAGTGGCCTAATACCCTCACACAGCGGCGCGACTCCGCCATCCACTGATAACACCAGCTCCGAGTCGCGCCGCTGAGATGCTGAGGGCTCTGATGGGGATTACGATAAGAATTGGCTGGGAGGTTAGGAAAGGAGTGACAAGAAAGAAACTTTTTTTTTCTCTTGAATCTGTTGACGAGGTTGACTTTGAAGAGGCCAAGCCATTAAATCAAGAGTGAATCCACGTTTGGAATGTACAGTCAGGAATTTTCTGTCAGAAGACACAAGCTTAGATTCATGGCAGGCCACTTAAATATAATCAGAGGACGGTCGGGGTTTAGCCGGAGATGAGATGCAGGTGACTGGTACACAGTATAATGACGCTACGGCAGATAGGGAGATTTAAAGACGAAGGATATCGCCGGCATTTTCCTCTCGCTGTCAGGTCCAAGCAAGAGTAGACGGCTATTACAGCCACCGCTGTGAGTAATTGCCCTTTTCTGACAGGTAGACAAGCAGGTCTCGGCACTCTTATTTGGTTTGTTCTTAAAACCAAAAAGTTTTTTAAACAAAGAGTAGACGGATTGAAAAGGATGTGCTTTGAAAACTTTTAATACTGTTGCTTGCGGGGCAAGGCGAGCATGAATAAAACTCATTTATGGTTCAAAATCTGTTTGATTTCTTGTTTGCCCTGTGGCCGCTGCGACATTCAGAAATTTGAATAATGCGATTTTGATTATGAAGTGATGAGATTGTTTTGCAAACGGCGGTGGCGAGCAGGGCATGAATGGAATGCCTGCGTTCAAGAGGCTTTGTGGGTAATGATTTAGAGAAATGAGAACGCTCATGTGCCCCGTTGCAATGATGATCTAATCATTACCTCTGAAAAGTATTGCTTTTCCGATTTAGGCATGTGAATAAATAGCCTCATTACTGCTCACTTGTGCTCACAGCAAACGACGCGTGCGAAAAGATCAATGAGTTGAAATGGATGGAGTGCATGACATGTGACTATTGCGAGTGCTGCATTAGGACAGAGTTCATAGGGAAGGAAAATTGAGTTTGATACAGTTAAACTAGATTTGCATTTCCTGGAGGAAATGCCAGTGCATGCATGATGGCCTAAAATTGTATTATAGTTTTAGGTAAACCTAAGCTTGAGGCTTCGGTTATGTGCAAATGAAATGCTTCCACTGACATGACACCCGGTGGATGACTAGTTTTTAGTCGGGAGAGTTTTAATCAACTCACAAATGGGTAAGAAGATGCAATTCAATATGTAGATAGATGTACAGTAGACTAATCAGAATTCATTACATGAATACTACAATGACTTCAAAACACTATGGTATATGGAAATAATGAAAATGGACCATCAAATTCCAACAGAAATGAGACCATATTAGCTAGCTAGACTGATATTTTATAGAAACAAATAGATTTATCATTCTATAGACAGGCAAACTGAGACATGGATGGATGGATGGATGGATGGATGGATGGATATTTTAAATATTTCCCAAATTATGTTTAACAGAGCAAGGAAATTTTCACAGTATGTCTGATAATTTTTTTTCTTCTGGGGAAAGTCTTATTTGTTTTATTTTGGCTAGAATAAAAGCAGTTTTTAATTTTTTTAAATCCATTTTAAGGTCAAAATTATTTTAGCCTCTTTAATCTAGATATTTTTTCGATCATTATACAATAACTTGCCTAATTACCCTGACCTGCCTAGTTAACCTAATTAACCTAGTTAAACCTTTAAATGTCACTTTAAGCTGTCTAGAAGTGTCTTGAAAAATATCTAGTAAAATATTATTTACTGTCATCATGTCAAAGATAACATAAATCAGTTATTAGAAATGAGTTATTAAAACTATTATGTTTAGAAATGTGTTGAAAAAAATCTCTCCATTAAACAGAATTGGGGAAAAAATAAACAGGGGGGCTAATAATTTTGACTTCAACGATAGATAGATAGATAGATAGATAGATAGATAGATAGACAGACAGACAGACAGACAGACAGACAGACAGACAGACAGACAGACAGACAGACAGACAGACAGACAGACAGACAGACAGACAGACAGACAGACATTGTTCTAACCTGCATTCTGAAAAAAATAACAAACACAAACCCCAATTGAGACTCTGAGAAATCTTAAACCTATTTTACCTTGCAAACACTGTACAAACAATGTGTTACAATTCCCTTAATATTGTTCTTTATATTGACTGTAATAAAGGTTTTTATATGCTTGGTAGCACTTAAAACTCCCTGCAGCTTTTGCACGAGGAGCACAATGAGGTAATTCATGTGTACCTGGAAAAGGCTGCAATGCAGCTAAAGCTAATGTGGACCCACAGCTGTGAGTGAAACTGGGGGAGTAGCCCAGCACTGCAGCCTTAATTCTTTTTGCTGTATTCTCTCCTCTTCAAACATCACATTTCCCTCTCTCTCCCCTGCCCCCTACTGGCCCTCTGCTCTCATTATTCCCTCGCCAGGCCCTCAAGGGAGGACACGTTGTCATAACTCTGTATTCCCTGCGTGGATCAGGATTGTGTTTTTGTCTCTTTGTTGTGGCTCCCTCCCACCAAATACTGGCTCGAAGCCTCATGGACTCTGCCGTTTAACACAGACAGCAACTGATGTGTGGCACATGGCGGTGAGAGGCGTGGAGGGGGAATGTGACTGTGTTGACACAGACGGTGCATGTCAGCGCTGCCCCCTTAGCACCGCCTGTGATGTCTAATTGATTTCCTCACTCTTTGAGCGGATGCAATTACAGCCCTCGCTCAAAGAGACCGGCTCAGCGTGCTCTAACACGGAAGCGAAGGAGAGGGCAGCTGAAGGCTTTATTACTTACATAATACTGCGAGGCATGTCTAAAGAAACGAAAGTCAGTGGTCACTGGAATGTCTATAGAGCCAAGCTGAAAACATGAAGCGCATGACGTAACTAAGCCTCAATAGGAAAAAAAAAAGTGTCTATGAACAAACTTTTCCTTTCAAAGACTTTGAATGGCACTCAAGCGAGGATATTCACCTCACGGTGTCACTTCAAGTGAAGTCATTGAGTCAAGTGCATCAAGCTGTCTGACAGAAAATACATTTTTCATTCAATTATTGCATTTTCCCTCAGGTCTAGTTATAATAGCAGCAAGGTTTGTGTGTGTGTGTGCAAAACAGCAATTTTCCATTAACATTTTTCATTCTACCCTCGAAGCAAAAAAGATTTTACTGCTGTTTCACACTTTTTGATGCTAAAGAAGGACATAATTTGAGGGACCCCCTCATTAAAACGTGTGAAGGATGCTGCGTTTAATTTATAAAAACCCACAAAAAGTTTAGCATAAATTTTTAGCTAAATAATAATGAATTAAATAATGAGATGGTCGCCTCACAGCAAATAGGTTGCTGGTTCGAGTCCCGGCTGGGCCAGTTGGCATTTCTGTGTGGAGTTCTCCCATGTTCTCCCTGTGTTGGCATGAGTTTCCTCCAGGTAGTCTTGTTTCCCCCACAGTCCAAACACATGTGGTATAGGTGAATTGGATAAACTAAATTGTCTGTAGTTCATGAGTGTGTGAGAATGCAAGAGTGTATGGGTGTTTCCCAATACTGGGTTGCAGCTGGAATGGCATCAGCTGCGTAAAACATGCTGGTATAGACATGCTGGTATAGCCTCTGGAATAGAAACTAAGCCAAAGGAAAATGCATGAATAAATGATATGCTAACTATTTCTTAGGTAAAAGAAGCAGTTGTGGATTAACGGTTACAGTGTCTGACTTGCAACCCTAAAGATTATGTATAGTTCTCAGTATGGCAGGAGTTGTAATTGTGGGAGAGTGAATGAACAGTGCTCTCTTTCACCCTAAAAACCCACAACAGAAATGTCTTTGAACAAGGCACCAAATCCACAATTGCTGCCGGGGTGCCACATCAAATGGCTGCCCGCTGCTCTAGGTGTATGCCCATAAGTGTAAGTGTTTGTTCTCACTGCTTCTGGAGGGTTACCACCATGCAGATTTCAGCTCCAACTAGGACTGCATGATATTGGAAAAATCTAATATTGCAATATTTTGTTAGTCTGTGATATACAGTTGAAGTCTGACTTATTAGCCCCCTGTTTTATTTCTTTGGACAAGAGGACAAGATCTGATTGACATGTAAAGTGGGTCACACACCAGATGAGCAACATGAACAGATGCCAAGTGATGGCGCTGGTGTGAGTTCCCTTATAGAAAAACAATGTTTACAATTACAAATAAGGGGCACAATGTGGCACAGTGCAACACATCTGGTGTCCAACCCCCTTTATGCAACCCAATCACATTTGTTTTGTAAGGGGCCTGTCTGTAATTCATTCAAGAACAATGCACAAATAATTCACATACTTTTGAAAGTCTAGTACTAAGTTGATTGTGATAATTGCTGCTTACCATCAGTTGTAAATGATTTCCTTATCCATAAGGGAGATTTTTTTTCACAATGAATATAGTCTGGACCTACTACATTTGCCATGTTGTCATATGACCTACTGTACCAGCATCTGTTCAATCATTTTATTGCCATTTACAAATTATCTTCTGTGGCTTTATGGAATTGAAAAATGTCCATCAAAAGCACACTTCAAAATCTTGTTTTATGAGTACTGTGAAATAACTAGGGTTGGGTATCGTTTGGGGTTATTTTGATACCGGTGATAAATCGATACTTTTAAAATGGTACAAGTGCCAAAACAGTGCCTGAACCAATACTTTTACGGCACAAAATGATTTGACCAAAAAAACTATTTTAATCATTTTAATTGAACAATATAAAGTTTAAGGTACACATCAATTCATATTTTATTTATTAGAATTACATTAATATATTTCTTTTCATCATTTGTTTGTTAGCATGAATGTAAGATTCGCATTAGCTTACTACTAACCTGTGGAAAGGCTGTCATCAAAATCAGGGATCACATGGACATCAGTAATCTAATGATTTGCTTTAATCTGAATAAAAAAATAATATGATTAAGCTGTTTACTTGAGTTGCTTTTTGAATGTTTCTTTTATGATCCTGTTTTACATATTATAGCACATAGATCGATTAATTGTCATTGGGTCACCACTTATTAATGTTTCCACCGGAGTTTCATGTAATTTCGAGTGTTTCATTTTTAATTTTTCAACTTTAACTGCAGTTCGACAGTTTCACTTTCATTCAGGAACATTTCATTTATGCCCCTGTGACAAACTGATGTATAGGATGAGATTACAGTATGAAGTAAGGACTGTTGGAAGACTGTTGTTTTAATGGAATTTGATACCGCACACTGAATGGAAAGAAAGAACCTTTTTTACTCCTTTAAGGTAATTAAAAATTGCTGTTTACATGGTAAACTCTTAATGAGAGTATTGTCTTAATCTGAGAATTAGTGTTCATGTAAATGTACTCCGTGAAAGTGGCAGATGATGTTGCAAGCTGTCAAAGACAGCTCTGTCTTTAAGATGATTCCATGAGCCCTTGAATGTTTCATTAAGTTTGACGTGTTTCCCCCCTTACACACAACTTTTGTAAAGCATCTGCAGCACATTGCTGTGTCAGAATCCTTGCTTGTAAAATATAGCCACACTTTAGAATGCTTAGTTTAAGCAAATTTGATGAATGCGTGTTGATGAAGGGAGTCTCTCACCAGACGCGCCGTAGGCTACTGCATGCTTTGCCTTCTATATCTAAGCAACAAGAACAAACGCTTAACATCGCCAACAATGACCGTATCCCTCAAAGTTGTTTATAATTAAACGTTTAAAGATGGTGTGACACAACGCATACTAATCTGTGCCTTTGATGTACCCCTTAATGCTTCTTGCGTCTTTGTCGCATCATCAGTGGCATCAAAATTAGGCACCGAAATTCATATGCTGATTCCAACCCAGGCTCATTCTGAAAACGTACCTCTACAGACGTTTCTGGAGACTGCTAAATATGTCCTGGTGGCACGTTTTTCTGCAGTTTTTGTTTTTGCAAATCCATGAGAGGCCGCTGTTTAAGATTTCCCTCACGAGTGCCATTCGCGCCTGCTGTTCTCGTGTAAACCCACCAGAGGCCGCTGTCGACTGACTTTTTGACAGATTTTTTGACTGAGCGAACGATCGACTTCCATAAACTCCACCAAATTTAATCGATTGACCCGCCCACCCACTACACTAAACCCAACCAACACGTTTCAAAACCAATCCAAAAAAAAGAGAAGCCCTCGTCTGATTTTTTTTTTTTTTTTAACCACATTTTCAGATTTTAACACATTCTCACCCTTCTATTTACTAGTTTGTTTTATTTTTTGCATTCTGTTTTTGTATCTGCTTTCTGGAACCGCTCTTCACCGGACTCGAACCCTGTCATCGTGGTCAACTTCTCTCTGCGTCTCAAGTCCGCCGACGTACATAGCGCGCTAATGGGACAAACTGGTTGCAGCCGGAACGCCATCCATATGGAGGTAAGCAGTCAGCTTGTAAGCGCAAAAAGGAACAGCATCACACCGCCCCGTAGCGTTCGTTTAAAAAAATGAAATGCAGCCATAAATACCTCTGGCTACGTAATTCGCAGTCTCTAGAAAAGGGCTACTTTTCAGAATGAGCCTGTTTTGGCTGATTCACTCTGATACATACCGATTACATAGGTACTGGTACCATTTCGGTACCCAACACTAGAAATAACACTTTTTTTTGTCACATATTCTAGTATTTGATTTTGGATGCAGCTAGTCACTGGCTTTAAGGTAGTAATCTTTTAAAAACTTATTATTTCAGACATACTACTGTTTACTGTATAGTATGGAAGTTTGACTACAGGGAGGGACTTGCCACCACCTACTGAAAGGTTTAGTATCATATTCATTTACTCATGACAGACCTTATGATAAGCCCATATGCTAGAAATCCAAAAGTAAAACATACAGTATAGCCAAGCAGCTAAAAAATAGCTTACAACACCTTTAAAACCAAACTATTTTTTTCTAGAAACATTGGGATTGAGGGACTAACACAGCCAGCGGTCTTTGTCACCTTGCTCCCCTCAGTCTGCAGACTTTGTATGGCTCAGCATTCTAATCAGACCCTTAGGGCACAGCAAAAAAACGCTGAGCAGCTCTAGGACTTGCCTTTCTCACCCTAACTCAAAAATCAGCCACCTTCATGCATCTGCTAACCAGGATGAGGACAAGAACACAAGGTACAAATATAGCTGTCAGTCTGTATAAAAACACCCCAACAAGTTCTAGATCTACACCACCATTGTGCCATATAGTCTCATAGTTGCAGTCTATTCAGAATATATCAATGTGAAGACCATTTATTGCTCTTGTCAGGGCCGGTCGCTAATGATAAATGTCAATTGCTTTGTGTGTATCTCACAGGATATTTGCGATGATCACCCTCCCTTCAGTTCTGGTTCACGTAAGACAGATTCAGCGCAGCCTCCTTATTCCCAGAAGTGATCAATCTTAAGGCCGCCAAAAAATGTTAACGTACTGCATCATTTATAATGCTTTATGCCTTATTTTTTTGCATGATTAACTTAAATTCCAGGAATACGCTGCGAGGAGAGAGCAGCGGGAGGGAATAATTACTGATGTGCCATTTGTGACAGAAATATTCCCACAGTATTTCATATTTCAACATTGCCGTACATATCAAATGGTCATGGAAGCTAATTCACAAATGCAGCAAGAACCAGCATGAGATTATCCAAATATATAACAAAGACAAAGCAAATTCTTGAATCACCTGACAAGACGAATGCACAGGATGTTCCATTATCGTGCTCTATTCTCGAAACCACTCAAATGTTGGCCTATAAATTAAAGGTTTCATTTGCAATGCTCGAGAATGGCCTTTCTTTGAAAGTCAAGAATACCAAAAGGTAACTAGTTTTCCTCAAAATGTCACGGCCTCCGAGGAACCGTCAAGAATTTTCGAAATCGGGGCTGTCATGCAGGTCACGGCGATAATGCAAATATCAAAACTGATCATCATACCAGTCTGGCTGTCATATTTTTTTTCCCAAGCAAATTCCAGTGGAATAAAATTCACCAAACAAAGCAGTCTGAAGAGTTTCTGCATTTACATTCATGGCAAGATACACACATGGGCTTTAATTAAAATTGGCCATTAAGCACATCCTGTCACTTTAACCAGAAAGCGGGACCCCATCCTCATTCTTCAGGAAGCATTCAATGATTTCCCTCTCGGTTTGACAGCTGACAGACACGGCGGAGAACGGAGAGGAGGAAAGTGAGGGCTGATCAGTTGAATCAATAGGAGAAACGCTGAGCCCGTGTGCGAATTACAGTATCAAGCTTGTTGCTGTCAATCCAATATAATGACATCGAGCAGTCGGACCAGCACACCTGTGTGGGTGGTGGTTGTGCTGACACTGA
This sequence comes from Danio aesculapii, assembly GCF_903798145.1. NCBI lineage: Eukaryota > Metazoa > Chordata > Actinopteri > Cypriniformes > Danionidae > Danio > Danio aesculapii. The sequence goes on from NC_079445.1 coordinate 26,428,398, forward strand.
TCTCATTATTTTATCTTTCTACTTTCCAAATCAACTAGAGGATGCAGGTCTTATTTATAATCTCTCTCCCCATCATAAAAAAAGAACTTGCCACTGGATTTCTAGTTGATTAGTCAGAAAAGGAAGAATCCATCTGGCCTAATTCTTGATTGAATTTGAGTGCAAATTCATCTTTTGTCCTCCCACTTGTCACTGTCAATTGTTCCTGCTCGACTTGGAATTAAATCTGCTCTGAATGCAAAAAGTTTTTCGGCTGAGAATTTAACAAAGCGTGACTCAAATAATGATCTTGAAAATGAAATTACAGAAATAAAAGAATCACTTTGACAGTCAAATTATAGAACTACACATTATTATTCTGTGGTTTATGAACACACACACACACACACACACACACACACACACACACACACACACACACGATAGACTTACCAGCCACTTTATTAGGTACACCTGTCTAACTGCTATATAACGCAAATCTCTAATCAGCCAATTGCATGGCAGCAACTCAATGCATAAGAATGGGGGGAAAAAGGTGACTTAAGTGACTTTGAACGTGGTATCATTTTTAGTGCCAGATAGGCTGGTCTGAATACTTCAGAAACAACGGATCTACTGGGATTTTCAAACACAACCATCTCTAGGTTTTACAGAGAATGGTCTGAAAAAGAGAAAATATCCTGAGTGGTCTTGTTGAAGCCAGAGGTCAGAGGAGAATGGCCAGACTGGTTTGAGCTGTTAGAAAGCCAACAGTAACTTAAATAACCACTCGTTACCACCGAGGTATGCAGAAGAGCATCTCTGAACACACAACACGTCCAACCTTGAGGTGAATGGGCTACAGCAGCACTTCTGTCAGCTAAGAACAGGAAACTGAGGCAGTTCGCACAGGTTCACCAAAATTGGACAGTAGGAGATTGAAAAAAACGTTGCCTGGTCTGATGAGTCTTAATTTCTACTGACGGATGGTAGGGTCAGAATTTGGCATCAGCAACATGAAAGCATGGATCCATCCTGCCTTGTATCAACGGTTCAGGCTGGTGGTGATGTAATGGTATGGGGGATATTTTCTTGGCACACTTTGGGCTCATTAGTACCAATTGAGCACCGTGTCAACGCCACAGCCTACCTGAGTATTGTTGCTGACCATGTCCATCCCTTTATGACCACAGTGTACCCATCTTCTGATGGCTACTTCCAGCAGGATAACGCGCCATGTCATAAAGCACGAATCACCTCAGACTGGTTTCTTGAACATGACAATAAGTTCTCTGTACTCAAATGGCCTTCACAGTCACCAGAGCTCAATCTAATACAGCATCTTTGGGATGTGGTGGAACGGGAGATTCACATCATGGATGTGCAGCCGATAAATCTGCAGAAACTGTGTGGTGCTATCATGTCAATATGGACCAAAATCTCTGAGGAATATTTCCAGTACCTTGATGAATCTATTCCACAAAGGATTAAGGCAGTTCTGAAGGCAAAATGGGGTCCAACGGTACCTAATAAAATGTCCGTGAGTGTACAGTATTTAGCCAGATAAATATACAGATGATAAATAGCATCAATGTATCTGTACATAAACAGTATATTGTGTGTGTTTTCTTATGTATAGATATGTTTAAATGCTATTTATATATATATATATATATATGAAACATTATGCGTAAAAAAAAAAGTGATTTCAATGGCAAACCTCTCACTGCACTACATGAGCGGTGTCTTTGGGCTCTTATGTTTTAGTCCCGGTGCTTTAATGTTTATCTTCAGACAGCATCAAGGTAAGCTTGGAATTGATTTCATTTCCTCTGAGACATTAGATTATTGGACAAAAGGTCAAGTACAGTGGGATTGCATAACCTAGTTGGAAAAATCAATACGCTCAGAAACATTTGAAATGGATTCGTTTAAAGTAATATCATGCTTGTATAATCGGTGACCTTGGCATTTCACTTTTTCCTCATATTAATTATGCCCAGCCCCGGCGAGGTTAATTGACTTTGGGCTAACATGACAATCATAATATTTTCATTTAATAAGATCCTGTCTGGAGACAAGCCTTGCTGGCAGATATTAGCTTCTTGTAATGTGCTATATTGCAAAATGAACCTTGTTAAGATTTGTTGTGGCTAGATAACAAACCGCGTAACATAATTCAGCATGGGTGATGCTTGAATGCCATCATTCATGTTAATATTCACATGCTCTACTTAAAAAAACAGGTGATCTGATTTTAACACCAGTGAAATTTACAATACATCTGCCCAGAAATTAGACCATCTGCATCAGAATATAAACAACTACATTTATTAGACCAAATGTGACCATGCATCAAGGAAAGTGACATTTAATAACACAAGGGTAAAAAGATACTGGGCATAAGGGTTATTCTGGCCTGTTACTTCATAATATGGGGATAACTGCACTTTTAAACAAGCTTGCCAAATGGATTTTTTTGGCTCCTGAATCAAGTTTTACAACAGTAACTGCCTTCACGTGGTCCTTAATACTGTGTAATTACTCAGAGACTGAAAAAAACTATTCCTGTCACTGAACGTCAGACAACTCCTTCCAGAGCAGCAACACATTCAACTAAATTTAAAAATAATACTTAAAGCAAATTTTTGTTAAATAAAAATATTTTTCAAATATTATAAAATATATAGTTTCTAAAAAAATAAAATAAAATAAAATACTAGCAAATTTTGGTACTAGTATTTATTTATTTATTTAGAAATTTTACATGGTAAAAAGTCATTAGTTGACTTTACTTAGAAAAAGTGAGTAAACCTACAATGCAATGAGTAAAACTACATGCATAAATATACAATTTAAGTTTAAGTTCATTAATTAAAGCAAAGTCAACGTGTCAATTATAAGGCAACAGGTTTACTAACTTTTTTAAAGAAAAGTAACTAATTGCTTTTTACATTGTATGATTAAAATGAAACACTGTTTGGGTCACGTTCTAAATTAGCACAGCAACAAACTAACAAAAACATGTGCTTACATTTTTTCATTTTTTGTATACTTGTATTTTCAGTATAATATATTTTACCATATTCTATACTCTACATTCTGGCTACTCATTGTATGCAATGTGAAATAGAAATGTAGGTTCTCTTTTCTGTAAGTGAAGTTTCACAAACTAATTTCGAGAGGAGCATGTGAAATGATTGATCACGACTGGTCTCTCATCTGTAATCATTAGTAAGCCAATCAGATCATTCCAAACTCACTATAAATAGCCTGACTAGCATTACTCCCTTATCTTCGTTTTCTAAAGAATCCCCCCATCTCCTCCTTTACCAGGGGGAGCTCTCAAGAACTACCTGATCTCGTTTCCCCTTACATGCTTATTGACCAGGAGGGAGCCCTGGGCTCAATTATCTCCAAGCTCAGGGTTCTCTCCAAGGGCAGCATGTCAAACCTGCTATTATTATCAAGCAATATCTAAGTGTGAACTCTTGAAATTAAATAAAAAGTGAAATATTAGTAATGCACAGAATATATCTGTCACCTATCAGTATCAGTCGATAAACAACTATTTAAATTGGTATTGACCCAATAAAAAATAATAATAATTTATTCCTGCATTCACACTCATCTTATCAACCTACGATATACAGTTGAAGTCAGAACTATTAGCCCCCCTGAATTATTCGCTTCCCTGTTTATTTTTTTCTCCAATTTCTGTTTAATGGAGAGATTTTTTCAACACATTTATAAACATAATTTTAATAACTCATTTCTAATAACTGATTTATTTTATCTTTGCCATGATGACAGTAAATAATATTTTACTACATATTTCTCAAGACACTTCTATACAGCTTAAAGTGACATTTAAAGGCTTAACTAGGTTAATTAGGTTAACTAGGCAGGTTAGAGTAATTAGGCAAGTTGTTGTATAATGATGGTTTGTTCTGTAGACTATCGGAAAAATATAGCTTAAAAGGGCTAATAATTTTGTCCCTAAAATGGTTAAAAACTGATTTTATTTTAGCTGAAATAAAACAAATAAGACTTTCTCCAGAAGAAAAAATATTATCAGACATACTGTGAAAATGTCCTTGCTCTATTTAACATCATTTGGGAAATACAAAAAAAAAAAAAAGAGAAATTTTTTTTTAAAAGGGGACGAATAATTCTGACTTCAACTGTAACTGCTCAGGTCCAATTTGATAAATGGATTTGTTTGTGGCAAACTTTGTAATAATCTTTCCTTTCATGTGTGTGTGTTTTTTTGTTTTGTTTTGTTTGTTTGTTAGTTTATGTTATGTTGCTTCTCTGCATAGACATTTCATAAGCTCTAATTCCCAAAGATGGGTCTCCTGGGATAAATGTCACACAGACCGAAATGTGTTTCTGAAAGAGAAATAGTGTGTGAGACATCCGCTACCCCACGGGCTGGAAGAATAACAGCACGGCTAACCGAAACAGTCATAACACATCCTGAAGTACGCAGCGGCTGAAAATAAAATTACTAAACCGTGCAAGCATGCACATAGAGCTCATCCCATCAGCTCTAAAACGCTTTCCAGAGAATCAAGCCTGAAGGGATTTCATACCTGCTGCGATTGCCCATTACATTCCACCCGGTTCCCCCTTCAACCCACCAACACAGCAGGTGCAAGGACTCTCCAACGAGGGCCTGTGCGTTTGAGGACATGTCATATTTGAAATGTTCACAATGGATTTGCCCACAAGCAACACAGAAGGTAAAAAAATACATTCCCTAACAGGACTGAAGATGTGATATCACTGATGAAATATTAATGAAATAGTCCTGATTATATGCATTAACAGGATGAGCCGAGTGGCCGTTCCCTGCCGACCTCGTTTTAATGAGCTAGGACTGATGAGACAATTAAAAGATTTGGGTATTTTACTATAGCATTGAGAAGGAGGCATTTGGAATTTGCACAGCCATTGAGCACTGCACCAATTAAATCATATGCTCTGGCAGTTTTCGGTGCACTAAATGTCTATTCGTTTACTGCATGTAATAGATGATCATTTGATAGTTACGGTACCAGAAAAGCTATCGTTTCCATAATTGGTAAACATTTACCTTTTTTTTAAGTGCCTAAATAATCATTCTAAAACATCTTACAGTTTATTTAATGGATTTATTAAAACACCACCCAAATTTCTAAGACCAAACAAATTTAAGGTTTGCTCCACTGCTGCCTATCGTTTTTGTATTCTATGGGCTTCTTTTGTAGTTATTAAGATCTAAAAGTTACATAGTTTATACATTTTCGAAAAATGTATATATCAAATTTGTATCATTTTTATTCAGATGCTTAACTACAGTTAGGGTGCTTTCACACTAGCACTTTTGGTCTGAACCCAAGACATCAGAGTTCGGTGTGTTTAGCCAAAGTTCCTTTAAGGCAAGCCATTTCACTCAGCGGCCATCTTTGAAACGCCTCTTGGGCTGTATGATCTGGAATTCTATCTGAAACGGGAAAAATCAAATTCTCCAAAACTGTTTGCCAAGCTCACGATTACATTATATTTGGAATCACCAATAAATTAACAACAACTGACTCATAAGTTTCATTTCTAAATCAAACAAATCAAACAAATCAAACAAAACAAAAATCGGCATATTTTCAGGTTGCCAAAGCTAACACACATGCGCACTCGAAAGGAACGAGATCACGATTCCAACGTCATTTATGGCCGTTCTACACATCATCATCATCCTCTGATCAATACTTCGTCAGATCAAGCTAGTAATCTACAACTTGGTCTTGATGGCGAATCTCCTCTAGAAATGACAGTGACTCTTTGTTGACAAGTTTTATGGATGTTTAGGTAATTGCTGTTATGTGATGTGCATTTGACAGGGCGGACTATACCTCGCGTTCATTTCAAACAGATTACAAAACCAAAAAACTTCTGTTTCTGAACTTCTGTCAAGTGCACTTGGTTCATTTAAAAGTAGAGATTTCAAGCTTTATGTGGATATATTTCTTATGTCTGTGAAGCAAGTATTCGCTGAGATTCCAGTGCAATTGTTAACCCCCAAACTGTTATAAAAATACACATCTGGTCCAAGCTTTTCCCCGGAGAAACATCAGTCTAGCGATTGATGATTGGCTCCTGTACTAGTAGGCGGGGCTTTATTCGCCATATTGACCATTACATTTTTCCCCATTCAAAACTATACGAGTGACACATCTTGTACAGTATTATAGAGTCTGTGGTTTAGCTAGTGTGAACGCTGTCTTCTGAACTCGGGTGTGCACCCGCAAACCGTACCAGAGTCCACCTGAAAGAGGTGCTCTTGGGTACGGTTTGCACGAACCCTGGTCTGGTTCCCTTCTGATATGAATGCAATCGTACCAAATAACTGAAGAGAACAGCCAACTGTACAACAAACTTTAATTTTCTCAAGTCTTTCGTATGTCTTTCACCTAACTTTAACTTGTTGACAAGCGGGACTGACCAGTGCAAACACAGTGATAATGTCTACTTGTCTCCTTCAAAAACGACTTCCACAGACATCGCGTTGTGTTCTGAACAAAGAAATCTGTGTTTCTGAAACTAGTTAAGGCAGTAGAAGTCATTGATTGATTTAAATGATTTAGTCTGACATGTTTACTGTTACAAAATATTTTAAATGTTTCTCAAAATATATTGTGTTCAAAGGGGAAATTATTTTTTGTTTTTTACCAAGACATTTAAAAAGAATATATTTTAGAGCAGTGATCACACTTCCATGAAACTGTGAAGGTTATCATACCATCAGAATCCTTTACCGGCCCATGCCTACTCTTTGTATATTACAAAAAATAAAAGATTCAGTAAATGCAGAATATCGTGATACTGTGATATGCGAATGTCTTTCCATTTTGGCGCTTTGATTTCCTGGCCGTCACCTAGCAACAGCTGTACACATAACAGCAGCTTGATAATGCAAGTGAATGGTTCAGAAGGAAAAAAGATGTTGTGAACACAAACCAGCCAAAAAGGTTGCAAAGAGGGACAATCGAACTTGTGTTCGGACAAGGCAATTGAACCATGTGTGAAAGCACACTTATTTACTTGCAGTCCTTCATAAAAAATTATGTTTTTAACAGTTAAAATGTTACAATGCATTCATTTCTGACTTCAGAGAAAAGTACCATCTCTGAAGAGAAATGTCAAGTTTAAAAAAAAAAGTGCATTTCAGTTTGTCATTTACCTAATAAATGACAATAAAATGCGTTATCTGCCTATTAAATGACAATTAATGTGTTATCTGCCTAATAAATGACAATAAAATGTGTTATCTGCCTATTAAATGACAATTAATGTGTTATCTGCCTATTAAATGACAATAAAATGTGTTATCTGCCTAATAAATGACAATAAATGTGTTATTTGCCTAATAAATGACAATAAAATGCGTTAACTGCCTAATAAATTACAATAAAATGTGTTATCTGCCAAATAAATGACAATAAAATGTGTTATCTGCCTAATAAATGACAATAAAATGTGTTATCTGCCTATTAAATGACAATAAAATGTGTTATCTGCCTATTAAATGACAATAAAATGTGTTATCTGCCTATTAAATGACAATAAAATGTGTTATCTGCCTAATAAATGACAATAAATGTGTTATTTGCCTAATAAATGACAATAAAATGCGTTAACTGCCTAATAAATGACAATAAAATGTGTTATCTGCCTAATAAATGACAATAAAATGTGTTATCTGCCAAATAAATGACAATAAAATGTGTTATCTGCCTAATAAATGACAATAAAATGTGTTATCTACCTATTAAATGACAATAAAATGTGTTATCTGCCTAATAAATGACAATAAAATGTGTTATCTGCCTATTAAATGACAATAAAATGTGTTATCTGCCTAATAAATGACAATAAAATGTGTTATCTGCCTATTAAATGACAATAAAATGTGTTATCTGCCTATTAAATGACAATAAATGTGTTATTTGCCTAATAAATGACAATAAAATGTGTTATCTGCCTAATAAATGACAATAAATGCGTTATCTGCCTAATAAATGACAATAAATGCGTTATCTGCCTAATAAATGACAATAAATGCGTTATCTGCCTAATAAATGACAATAAATGCCTTATCTGCCTAATAAATGACAATAAATGCGTTATCTGCCTAATAAATGACAATAAATGCCTTATCTGCCTAATAAATGACAATAAATGCGTTATCTGCCTAATAAATGACAATAAATGCGTTATCTGCCTATTAAATGACAATAAATGCGTTATCTGCCTAATAAATGACAACAAAATGCGTTATCTGCCTATTAAATGACAATTAATGTGTTATCTGACTATTAAATGACAATTAATGTGTTATCTGCCTAATAAATGACAACAAAATGTGTTATCTGCCTAATAAATGACAATAAAATGCGTTATCTGCCTATTAAATTACAATTAATGTGTTATTTGCCTAATAAATGACAATAAAATGCGTTTAGTATCATAACTAAAACCTTAATATGTGGAATAAAAAGTAATACCTTTTGAACTTTTATTTAATGTTTAAATGCAAATCCAATTAGATTCACTTTATTTGGTAAACAAAGCAAGTCTCTCATATAATATAGTCTACTAAAAGACAGAAAATATTACTGTCCAAACTGAATTGTACATAAATCAGATGAACATTTTCATATTAGTCAAAAATATTACTGTAATTAATTAAAAAACTGAATAAATATAGATTTACACACATTTACTCAAGTAAATAAACACAATTAATGATGGGCTAAAAATCTGCGGAATTCTGCAGAAATCTGCGGTAAATCTGCGGAATTCTATGCACGCAGATTCCGTGTGGGCCTATAATGCATTGTTAACATCCAAATTCATGCTTGTTCACATTAGTTAATGCACTGAGTAAACATGAACTAACATAAACTAATGTTGTTGAACTTACAGTAACAGTCTTTATCGTTAATAAAGATATAACAAATGCATTACTAATTAGCAAACATTAACTAACATTAACTAATGGACCATTATTTTAAAGTGTTACCTTAGATACTGTTGTTAGACTGTTACAGATGTCTTAATTAACTTATGATTTTATGGTTAAAACGTACTGTTTTGTAGAGGTGGCTGGTTGCGAGCACGCAATATAAGTTGAAATATACTGAAGTATACTGAAGGAAAACATTTGATCAATATGTATTGATAAAGCATACGTCCACAATGCTTTTCAGAGAAGGAGAGGGCTTAAAGACTTGACTTGTCATGACTTAAAGTTAAGAAGCTTTATCCCTTAGCGAAGGAGTCAATATTCATCTTGTTGAGAGTGTCAGCATCAGTGATTTTAATGCTGACCCGCACGATTCACAGATTAGCTCAATCAGATAAATACAAGACATCTGCTTTTACTCGCTGTACATTCAGCAGCAGGCATCCAATATCTTCATCAAATCTCAAACAACAAACTGGCTAATCTGAATATTCTTTCATCTAATTTATTGCCTTTATTAACGCATTTCTTTTTTTTAAAGTAGGCCTAGACATGGCAATATCAAATTTTCTTTTATCACAATTTTTAATAGTTACAATATTGACAAAAATCACACAAATAATGTGTAAATTCAGCTCATGTAAATTGTTCGCAACCACATACCTTAAAAAATTTTGTAAATCCAATAAATAATTTTTTTCCAGTGTATTTGCTCGTGCTTTCAGGTTTAACGTTAGAAACATTTACTATAAAAAGTCATAGTTCACAGAGACGCTTTGTAAACAGCTGTCAATATTGCAGAATGATTATTTGTGATTTGACTATTGCCAGATGATATAATTTCATATTTTGCCAACACAGGCTCATTGTGAAAACGTAGCCCCGTATACATTCCTGGAGAGAACGAATTATGTAGCCAGAGATACGTATGGCTACATTTTGTTTTTAAAACGAACGCTATGGGGTGGTATGACTTCTGATTCTTTTCGCGCTACCAGCTGACCGCTTACTTCCATGTAGACAGCTTTTCCGCGGTTACCAGTTTGCCCAGTGGCTCATCAGCACACTTGAGATGCAGAGAGGAGTTGACCGTGATGACGGGGTTTGAGTCCGGTAAAGAACTGTTCGATAAATGAGGTAAAACAAAAGGCAAAATAAAATAAACAAGTAAATAACAAGGTAAGAACATGGTAAGATCTGAAAATGTGGTAAAAATTAGGTGGTCGCCAGAGCTTTACTTTTTCTGGGTTGCTTTTGAAAACACTATTGGTTTGGTTTAGGAAAGGGGGTGATCAGGTCAATCGGTGCTTTTGAAAACATTGTCAATTGGGTTTAGGGAAAGGGGTGGGTAGGGGTATCGGTCAGTCAGTCGACAGCGGCCTCTGGTGGATTTATGCGAGAACTGCAAGCGTGAATGACACTCGCAATTTGAGATCTGAAAAAGCATACAGCTGCAAAAACAAATACAAAAAGCAAAAACGTACCTCATGGGTAGGCCCACATGGAATCTGCATGTGCAGAAATCCGCAGATTTTTAGCCCATCATTAATTCAGTTTGTTTACTTGAGTAAATGTGTGTGTAAATCTATTTTTATTCAGTTTTTTAATTAATTACAGTAATATTTTGACTAATATGAAAATGTTTATCTGATTTATGTACAATTCAATTTGGACCGTAATATTTTCTGTCTTTTAGTAGAGATATTATATGAGAGACTTGCTTTGTTTACCAAATAAAGAGAATCTAATTGGATTTGCATTTTAAGCATTAATAAAAGTTTAAAAGATATTATTTTTTATTTAACAAATTAAGGTTTTAGTTATGATACTCCCAAAATAATTCCGCAAAAATCCACAGATTTTTACCAATATTCTCAGCAGAAAAAGAAAAAACGACCGCAGACTCCCTCTGACCCTTCTCATGGGATGTATATCGTGATCTCCAGAAAAGTATGTAGGGGTGTGTATCAATAATGAGCCTGGGTTGTACTTTGCGTAATTTGGCAGAGAACTTTGACTTTGTGTAGTAAGTGCTACTGCAGATGAATAGAGGTACTGCAGATTCATAGCTGATTACAGAGCCAGCTTTATAGAATAATGCGCATGAAAATCACATGCGATATATTTCGTTCAGCCCTACGGTATATTATGCAATTTAATATCCATATTGAACACGCATATGTCCATTTAAAACATACATCCATCCATCAAAATTAGCATGTAAATGCAAATGAAGTCTAGCTATTCCTTTTGTATCTGACTGAATGAGGTAATGGTAAACGCAGATGAGGTTTTCTCAAACGACACCCTCTATATAAAATGATTTCGCTCAATCAGACGAAGCAAAGTGCCATTTCACAAACTCAGCAAGCGTCTGATAGCCATTGAGGAAGCACTTTTCACAAGAAACTTTTATCAATGTGAAGTCCTCCACAGAATCACTCTGAGATAAAGTGGCTCGTCGTGCGTCGAGCGGCCCCAGGCCTGCCTGAATGGGTGTCTCCAACAGATTGTGACTGGCAGAAATCAGTCGGCAGGGAACGTAATTTTGGCACCGCTTCTCCTCAGGCACAGAAGGAAAAAAAAGAGAGACAACATGCTGATTTTATATTCCACAGAGCTCCGTGGAGGAAAACAGCTGCTTTGGTGATAGATTTAAATTCAGATGTAGTCCTTCTTGCCACCACTTTGAATTTAAAACACAGCTGGTGAAGAAATTCAGAATGAGAAGCATAAGAATGATCGAAAGGAACCTAACAATGGCCAGAACCAATAAACAAGAGACTTGCACCATTTCTGAGCAGAAAGCAGCAGCTGAGTGAAGGAGATGCTTCTCATAAATTATTCACAATTCAAAATCTTCATGGAACAGTATGGAGGAACAAACAGATGAAAAGCATTTGTCAAATGGCCGGAAATTGCTGAAGCAGAAGCCTGTTATCTATAGCACACTAAAAGCAATTATAACTAAGAGAGAGACGAGCTTTTGAATGCAAAGTAGGACCAGCTTAATAAGTCCATTCAATTCAACTCATATATGTGTGCTTGTGAATATACAGTACATGGAGAGCGAATGTCTTTGAGCTGACCACCAAATGAAGTAATGTTAAAAGCACCCAATGGGAATAATGGTTGTAATCACAAATGCACTTTAAAGGGCACCTATTTTACTCCTTTTTCAAGATTTAAGATAAGTCTTTTGTGTCTGCAGAATGTGTCTGTAAAGTTTCAGCTCAAAATACCCATCAGATTATTTATTAGACCTTTCTGAATATTGGAATTTTCTGCTCTGAACACAATGTAGCCGTTTTTGTTGCCTGTGCCTTTAATGCTAGTTCTCCCCACCCACCGTGCCTGACAGAGCGTGCCTCAGTCTCTGACTGAATCAACTAAACAGCACAGTGACAGACATGAAGGAAGTAGATCTCACATAATGTTTGTGGGGAATACTAGAATAAAAACTTTTCTAATGGTTATGTGATATATTTGTTGTGGCATTAATTCAAGGCTTTCGATGAGTCACACACATGTTGTTGTTACAAAGTTCACGCACACACACAGCACGCGTGTTTAACTTTGCATTGTTTTTGCAAGGCAAATGTCACAGGATATTCGTTAATATCCACTGTTGTGACAGGATACATGTTAATATCCACTGCTGTGTGGATATCTGTTATGTTAATGTACAAAATAAACCTGATTTAACATCCACAAACTGGGATTGAAGCATCTTCTTTTATAATTGTACTGACATAAGTCAGTGATAAAGTAAAGTTGGTAAAATCACTGTAATTCATTCATTTACAAACATGCACTGATTCAAAAACGTTTTAAACTTGTAAAACTCATTCTTGATCACATTTGATGATGATTGATGATCACAGCGAGCTGAACAGATCTTTCAATCCTAGTTGCTTTGTGCATGTCCTGTCTTGTTAATATGATTATACTCGTTACTAAGTAGACTTGTTAACATGCTGCTGTCAATCAATTCGGTGGGCGGGAAACCGTACTCCTACGTCATGTTGCGCTGGGCCTCAAAATAGGAGGGATTTGGATCCTATTTTAATGTCAGGAAATAAAAAAAATTAAAAAAAGAGATTTATTGTCTTTATATGACTCCAATATGACAGTGGACACACTATACTTACACACAGTTCTGTCCAAACAAAAAAGATGACAAAAGATGATTTTCATCATAGATGCCCTTTAATATTTCCAATCAGAAGGCGTGTTTAAAGTAAACTAAAAAACTGAGGAATATTTTTGCAAATCTCATTGGAAAGATCTAACTGATGGAGCTGTCACAACTGCCACATGAGGTGTATCAAAATGCTTCATATTCCACAGCACATAGTTTATTATGGAGCGCCCAAGCCTCACTGCATTCCATCTGATATTGAATGTTCAACAGATTAATTGTTTTGCAGAGGGGAAAAATAAGATATTGTGTGCAATACGTAGATAAGCCAAGCAAAAAGCAAAACAATCAAACCTCAACTGATAAGCAATGTTTCCTTAACAAAGAAAAGAGAATAGGAACTGATGTGACAAATGTTGAAATGATGTAAATGAAGGGACACAAGGGGAAGGGGAACTGAAGGGGAACTGTTCCACTTCTCTCCCTCTCTCAAATATATATATATATATATATATATATATATATATATACATATATATATATATATTTATATTTACACACACACATATGAGAAAGAAAGAGAGAGCAATGATTTTTTTTCTGTTGCAATTCATTTTTCCTATTTTATTGATTTTCATTTCAAATAAAGATATTGTCATTCAAAACATTACATTTGTGATCTGAACTTTTTATCTAAAGTTCAGATCACAATTGTAATGTTTTACATGTCAATGTGTTTATTTTAAAAATATTATCTTTATTATAAAATTAATAAACGTGCTTTTTTGCTTTACATGTTTGGCCAAAAACACAACATTTATTTGTGCTATTTCATTGTTTCTCATGATTCATGTTTTTTTACTCATTTCATTATGAAATCTTGATCTCTGCTCTAAAACATTTGAATATTTATTTATATTTTTAATAGTTTGTAACTACAGGTATATATCATAATTACAATACAAAAACCAGGTGTCACGGATTGGTCAGGCTCTCACGATCCCCACTCACGAAGATCACCATCACCTGACTTCTAATGAGCACACAGCTGCATCACATTCACGAGCACCAGATAAAAGCACAGCACTCCAGTCGCTCATTGTCCGGGCTCGTCTCGACGAAAGCGGACAACTGAGCGACCACTCAGCGTAGTCATCCTCAGCTAAAACAAACGCTTTACTTACCTGTTCTCTTTGTATTCCTCCTAGTCTTCCTGGTCCACCCGAATCGTCCTGTCTTCCAGTCCTTCCAAGTCTGTGTCATCCTCTGTCAGCTGTATCTGGTGTGTGCTGTCCATCCTCGTGTATTCCTGTTACCCAGCCACGGAGGAAAAGACCCCAACATCATTCCTGATCCTCCTGGCTATCCTTCATGTGCTCCTTGTTGTCATTTAATAAACACCCTAACGTTTCCTTACCTCTGTCTCCTGTCCGCTTCATAACAGAAGCCCGGACCCATAACGACGACAACATGAGCACCCCCGATCACTTTCAAGAGCTGGTGGACCAGTTGAAGCGGATTCTACAGCCACCAGCTCCACTTTCCAACGCACCACCAGCACCGAGCACTTCCGCCTCCACAGTTTCTTCTTCGGCCCTTCCTTCCAGTCCCATGGCCCGACCAGCGCCCTACTCAGGCGGAGCGGGGGAGTGCAATGGTTTTCTGTTACAATGTTCCCTCATATTCGAAATGCAACCTTCTCTATATCCCACAGATAAGTCAAAGATCGCCTACATCGTATCACTACTCTCTGGGCCTGCACTTAAATGGGCTGAGACGATCTGGAACCAAGCCGGGCCGGTCATGAATTCCATCACTACCTTCACGGAGTATTTCAAAGAGGTGTTTGGACGTTCTGATGGGGAAGTAGCCGCTGGAGAGCAGCTGTATCATCTAAAGCAAGGTACTCTATCTACACAGGAATATGCTCTCCGGTTTCGCACTCTAGCAGCTGCAAGTGGATGGAATGAGAGATCGTTGTTGACCACGTACCGGCTCGGCTTGGAACCCACTCTCCGAATCCAGCTGGCCACATTAGATGATACTATGGGTCTGGAGAGATTCATCCAACATTCTCTCCGATGTTCCGATCGTCTCCGTTCCTATCAACAGGACACCATCACCCCCTCGTCTGCACTCCTCCAATCGCCTGAGCCAACAGCCTCTCCAGAACCAGAACCCATGATAATAGAGTCTGGAAGACTGACATCAGCGGAACGACAGAGGAGGCTGACCCGGGGTCTGTGTCTATACTGCGGTGTCAGTGGACACACCCGTATGGAGTGTCCCCTTCGTCCCATTCGGACTTCAGTGAGTGTATTCAGTACGAATATTGAACAATGTAAACCACTTACTACCACCGTACAAATAACTACTGCCTCTATTTCTCTCCTTGTCACAGCCCTCATCGACTCCGGGTCAGCAGGGAACTTCATCTCCCAATCCCTCTGTCGTCAACTCCACCTACGTACTGAGGCGTCCTCGCATATATACCAGATACAACCGATAACCCAGTGCACTCGATCTTCGACCCGTATCCATCGACAATGCGAAGACATCCTTCTTCAAGTGGGGTTGTTACATCAAGAGAGGATTCAATTTCTGGTTCTGGAGGGTGCAAATATGGACATCATTCTAGGGCGCCCGTGGCTGGTGAAGCACGATCCCATCATCTCTTGGGGCACAGGAGAGATAAAGAAATGGGGATCTGGATGTACACCTACCTGTTTTCCAAATCTCCCTCTTCAAGGTCGGAACCCCATTTCTTTGTTTACAACATCGGTCGAGAGTCCTCCTGAGAAGCAGTCTATCCACATTCCTAAGGAGTACAGCTCCTTTCATGATGTCTTCTGCCCCAAGAGAGCTTCCCAGCTACCGCCGCATCGGCCATGGGACTGCGCGATCGACCTAGTTCCAGATGCCCAGTTGCCAAGAGGTAGGATCTACCCGCTCTCGCTTCCAGAGAATCAGGCAATGGAAGATTACATAAGGGAGGCTCTGAGTCAGGGGTACATACGTCACTCAAAATCACCAGCCGCCTCAAGCTTCTTCTTTGTGGCCAAGAAGGACGGAGGGCTGCGTCCATGCATCGACTACAGGGTCCTAAATAACGGTACAGTAAAATACCGATATCCCCTTCCTCTGGTACCAGCCGCTTTGGAACAGCTCCGAGAAGCTAAAGTCTTCACTAAATTGGACCTCCGCAGCGCGTATAATCTGATAAGAATACGTGAGGGGGACCAATGGAAGACAGCATTCGTGACCCCTACTGGCCACTATGAATATGAGGTCATGCCTTACGGTCTGGTCAACGCCCCCCTCCGTATTCCAAAACTTCATTCATGAAGTCCTCCGGGAGTTTCTTCACCACTTTGTAATAGTGTACATAGATGACATCCTCATTTACTCCCGGAGTGAGGCCGAACATCGCCAACACGTTGCGGAGGTCCTACACACATTGAGAGAACATCACCTCTACCTCAAAGCGGAGAAATGCTCATTCCACCAGAAGTCGATTCATTTCTTGGGATACATCATTGACCAAACCGGTATACGTATGGATGGGAAGAAAATTGAGGCTGTTCTATCCTGGTCAGAACCCACTTCCATTAAGGAGCTCCAGAGGTTTCTTGGGTTTGCTAACTTTTATAGACGGTTTATCAAGGACTACAGCAGGATTACATCACCTCTCACTAATCTCCTCAAGGGTAAACCCAAAGGACTGGAGTGGACCAAAGAAGCAGCCGCAGCCTTCCGCCTTCTTAAGAAGGAGTTCACAAGGGCCCCACTCCTGACTCATCCTGACCCAAATCTTCCTTTCGTGGTGGAAGTGGACGCATCCACCACCGGCGTCGGGGCAGTATTATCCCAACATCATGATACACCGCCCCGACTGCATCCCTGTGCCTATTTCTCTCGGAAGTTGAGCCCGGCGGAGCAGAATTACAGCATAGGAGACAGGGAGCTTCTAGCAATCAAGCTAGCCTTGGAGGAGTGGCGTCACTGGTTGGAGGGAGCCAAACATCCGTTCCAGGTGATCACAGATCACAAAAACCTCCAATATATCAAAGAGGCCAAGAGACTATGTCCACGTCAAGCCAGATGGTCACTTTTCTTCTCACGTTTTGATTTCTCCATTTCCTATCGTCCAGGACCCAAGAATCTAAGAGCAGACGCTCTCTCTCGTTTACACGAGCATCACGATCATGAAGAACTCCCAACGAAGATTCTTCCCGAACACATCTCCATTTGTCCGATCACCTGGAACGCTCCTCCAGTCGTTGCCACTCCGGAAGCCCCTGCTCCGCCGGGATGCCCTCCTCATCGGCAGTTCATACCACCTGAACACCGGGTAGATCTGATCCACTCCTTACATACCTCGCTAGGCACTGGACATCCAGGGATCAACAATACTCTCTCGCTAGTATCCCAACGATTCTGGTGGCCAAACATGGCAAGGGATGTGAGGCAATATGTTCAGGGCTGTAAGGACTGTGCCCAATCCAAGAGCCCACGTCATCTACCCGCTGGAAAGCTCCATCCCTTGCCGATTCCGAACCGTCCCTGGTCACACCTAGGAGTGGACTTTATCACTGACCTCCCCTCGTCAGAAGGTAATACCTGTATTCTAGTCATCGTAGATAGATTCTCAAAGTTTGTCAAACTAATCCCTCTGAAAGGTCTTCCCACAGCCTTTGAAACAGCCGACAATATCTTTAATCAAGTCTTCAGGTCATTTGGTATTCCAGAAGATATTGTGTCGGACAGAGGTCCACAGTTCATCTCACGTCTATGGAAAGCCTTCTTCAAGCTCCTAGGTGTGGCCGTCAGCCTCTCTTCTGGATATCATCCCCAAACCAACGGGCAGACAGAGAGGAAGATTCAGGAGGTGGGACGGTTCCTGAGGACCTTCTGCAGTGGTCACCAGAGCTCCTGGAGCCAGTATTTGGGCTGGGCAGAATATGCCCAAAATTCACTGCGGCAACCCTCCACCGGACTCACGCCATTCCAGTGCGTCCTGGGCTTCCAACCACCGCTCTTTCCCTGGGATGGCGAACCATCTGATGTCCCCGCAGTGGATCACTGGTTCCGGGAGAGCGAGAGAGTCTGGGACGAGGCTCATCAACATCTGCAGAGGGCAGTCCGTCGAAGCAAGGTAACCGCCGATAGAAGAAGGTCTGAAGAACCCAGATACACACCCGGACAAAAGGTGTGGCTATCCACCCGGGACATACGCATGCGACTGCCCTCTCGCAAGTTAAGTCCCCGATTTGTTGGTCCCTTCACCATCGTGGAACAGGTTAACCCCGTCACCTACAAACTACAATTACCCTCTCACTACCGTATTCACCCTACATTCCACGTATCACTCCTGAAACCCTATCACGATCCTGTTCTTCCCTCCACAGAGCCTGACCACGAAGAGGAACCCCCTCCTCCACTGCTCCTAGAAGAAGGAGCCGTCTACGCAGTGAAGGAGATCTTGCGTTCCCGACGTCGTGGTGGCCAGTTGGAGTACCTGGTGGACTGGGAAGGGTACGGCCCCGAAGAAAGGACATGGGTTCCCAGAGCTGATATTCTCGATCCTAGTCTCATGGTGGAGTTTCATGAGAGCCACCCTGAGTTCCCAGCGCCTAGAGGCAGAGGGAGACCACCACGGCGTCGGAGGTGTCGGCCCTCAGGAGCGGGCCCTGGGGAGGGGGGTACTGTCACGGATTGGTCAGGCTCTCACGATCCCCACTCACGAAGATCACCATCACCTGACTTCTAATGAGCACACAGCTGCATCACATTCACGAGCACCAGATAAAAGCACAGCACTCCAGTCGCTCATTGTCCGGGCTCGTCTCGACGAAAGCGGACAACTGAGCGACCACTCAGCGTAGTCATCCTCAGCTAAAACAAACGCTTTACTTACCTGTTCTCTTTGTATTCCTCCTAGTCTTCCTGGTCCACCCGAATCGTCCTGTCTTCCAGTCCTTCCAAGTCTGTGTCATCCTCTGTCAGCTGTATCTGGTGTGTGCTGTCCATCCTCGTGTATTCCTGTTACCCAGCCACGGAGGAAAAGACCCCAACATCATTCCTGATCCTCCTGGCTATCCTTCATGTGCTCCTTGTTGTCATTTAATAAACACCCTAACGTTTCCTTACCTCTGTCTCCTGTCCGCTTCATAACACCAGGTAGTGAGCTGCCAGCACATTTTCAGTTACATGCAATATTTCTTAAACATATGTGTAATTCAATTCAATTCATCCTTATTTCTCTAGTGCTTTTACAATGTAGACTGCATCAAAGCAGCTTAACATAGAAGTTCTAGTAAACTGAAACTATGTCAGTCCAGTTTTCAGAGTTGAGGTCCAGTTTAGTTCGGTTCAGTGTGGTTTAAATTTCACTGCTGAAAGTCCAAACAATGAAGAGCAATCCATCGATGCGAGGAACCAAACTTCAATTTCAACAACAAAAAAAAACCTTGAGAGAAACCAGGCTCAGTTGGGCACAACCATTTCTCCTCTGGCCAAACTTCTTGTAATAAAATCATTACCATAGTCTTACATGTAATGAAATAAGTCTATCCTTTTACATTTCAAATGTAATGATTTAGGTTACAACTTAAGCAAAGTGACTTTCAGACAATATATCACACTTCTAAATCTTTCAGGGGAAAATCCATAGAATGGTATTAGGAGTTAGTGATGGCCTCAGCTCTCCTGCAGCACCCTGACTGACAAAATTAGCAATAAAGACAAGTCAGTCTATATTTGGAGCAGATAGACATTGGATGAAAGCCTTCCAATCATTTCCATATATGGGCTGATCTCCAGATCTCCGCTGTGTTCCCACATCATGATGTAATTTGCTTTTTTACACTTCAAACAACGCTAGAATCTATACAGGTCTCTGGCAGCCTGTCTGTTTGACGGTAATGGCTGTGAACACCTGACATTTAATAAGATGAAATCTGACCGCAAACAACACAGGTCTGCTGAATATCAAAGCACAGAAATTATTTCCACTATCTTTTTTTTCTTATTTGAAAATCTGTCTCTCAAAACATTGCAAGTTTTTCCTCTTGCTTTAAATGTATTTACTAACATGAACAAACAATCAACAATACACTACCTGACAAAAGTCTTTCAAAGTTTTAGGAACAACAAATAATAACTTGACTTCTAGTTGATCACTTGGTATCAGAAGTGGCTTATATGAAAGGCAAAGTCCTCTAGATTATGCTTATTTTACAAAAAAGAAAATATAATCATGCCTTCATTTTTTATTATTTAATTAGGACATAAGGCCTGACTTTGCTTAGACAAAAGTCTGGTCACTTAACAGAAATAATGTACAGTATACAATATAAAGTCATGGTGCAATGGAAAAAAAATGTATATTGTGTATGACTCTCATGAGCTTGGAGGACTGCATCCATACATCTCTGCAATGACTCACATAACTTATTAATAAAGTCATATGAAATGGCAAAGAAAGCGTTCTTGCAGGACTCCCAGAGTTCATCAATATTCTTTGGATTCATCTTCAATGCCTCCTCCTTCATCTTACCCCACACATGCTCAATAATGTTCATGTCTGGTGACTGGGCTGGCCAATCCTGGAGCACCTTGACCTTCTTTGCTTTCAGAAACTTTGATGCAAAGGCTGAAGTATGTGAAGGAGCATTATTCTGCTGAAGAATTTGCCCTCTACTATGGTTTGTAATGTAATAGGCAGCACAAATGTCTTGATACCTCAGGCTGTTGATGTTTCCATCCACTCTACAGATCTCTCGCACACCCCCATACTGAATGTACCCGCAAATCATGATTTTTTCCTTCATCAAACTTGACTGATTTGTGTGAGAATCTTGGGTCCTTGTGGGTTCCAATAGGTCTTCTGCAGTATTTGTGATGATTGGGATGCAGTTCAACAGATGATTCATCTGAAAAATCTACCTTCTGCCACTTTTCCAAATGATCAACTTGAAGTTATTATTTGTCGCTTTTATAACTGGGATCAATGACAAGACTTTTGTCATGTAGTGTACATTTATTGCAGTGTTTATTCATCTTTGTTAGCGTTAGATAATGAAAATAAACTAACTAATAACTAATGATAACAAGCATGGATTTTATTAATGCATTTGTAAATATTAAACTATGAATAATACATGCTGTGCAACTTTTGTTCCTTATTACTTCATGTTAGTAAATACATTAACATTAACTAATGAAACCTTATTGTAAACTGAGACCCATTTAACATTATAAAATGCTTGCTTACCAAAATGAACTGTATGTATTCACAGATTTGAGTCTATTGTTAAATATTAGAGTTTGTTTGAAGATAAATAGCTTCACGATAGTAAACTGTACACGCTCTACATTTATTTTAAGACTTAATGTATTTCATTATTATTTTGCAGCTGGTTCCATATGGCTCAATAAATTTGTTGTTGTTGTTCTCGATTGTTCGTTCCCCTGCTGCATTGAATAAATCTCAAACGCATTAATTAAAATTAAATACAAGCGGTCTAAATTGTTTTTATTCCTCCAAACAGCAGTTGCACTTGTCTTTGATTCAGTGTTAGATCTATTTGTTTTCCTACTGAACCTTTTATCCTGAAAAGTCTTAAGAATGCGCAGGAGAGCTCTCGAAATCCAATGAGGTCTAGAGGAGTTAAGATGCAAAGAGAGCTTGAGAGAGTCTTTATCTTACCGTTTCACACCAGCCCACCAATGGAGCAAGAGGGGCACCTCAGTCAGTGAGGGCAAAGGGACAGTGGCTCTAGCCACCGGACCACCCCCTTGTGCAAGACCCTGTATATTTATGTATAAAACTGTTTTCTCTGGGGGATTTCTCTTAAAAAAGATATAAACATCTAACAAAACCAAACTTTTAAAGTATACTCTATATAAGTTTAAAAGTTGAGAATATGCCTTATTTAATATCTTACTCCTCACAATAGTTTGCATCATTGATTCTATTAAACAGTAACGATTACTGTATATCTTGCACGCTAAGTCAAGAAACAGCCCTGTGGGTGAAACTCACACCACACTGATCGATACCGCAGCCTTTAAAAGCATTTAATCATGACGCCTCTGTCTGCATTCGCCACACTCAGTTTTGATTGGTCAATAAGTAATTAAAGATGCAATTCTGCCAAAAGCCTGTATTATAAAGGAATGAATTACTTTCTGCGCAGATTACAGCTTATGAAATCATACTTCCAGGCAGTTAAAGGCTCAAAAGCCAGCATTTCTTATTTCGCCGAGCACAAAAAGTGAGATCATGCCTTTCATCATGTTATCAGATTGGTTTTTCTATACTGTGTACGTCCACAGGGACTTTAGTTGGGATTCATTTATATAGCCAGCTGCTCTGTCTATCGCCTCAAGATGAGTATCAGGACTGTTGCCTCATCAAGACCCCTGACCCAGACCAAAACAGTCTAGAAAGAAGTGCATAGGGGAAATTAGATATATATAGGGCTGAACATTATATCGTTTGGGCATCGATATCGCAATGTGTGTATCAGCAAAAATCATATCGCAAGATTAGATTATTTATTAAAGACTAAAATATAAAGATAATATTACATTTAAAAAATATTTATACAATGATGACCATGTTTTTTTACAAATGATTTTGTACTCAATTTCTGTACTTGAATACTGTTAAACTCTCCAGAAAACCATAAAGCACTGTATTTTAACTTTTATTTTTGCTCTGTCATATTAATATATGCATGTAATTTTTTTGATTTTATGATGCACTGCAGAGACAAAAATTTGATCACCCCAGTCAATCTAAATGAATGAAATCTTTCCAAATAGAGCTATTCAAATCATCAGTGAAATTATATTCATATAGCAGTTTATACAACAGTTCTGTCTGGTTCTTGAATCTGACTGGCTGATAGCCGTGCGATATTCTGCAAATAACAGCACTCGTCCAGCTTCTTCACCCTTCACCCTTGTATATTTCTCCACCCACATTCAACAACAAGCAAAGGACACTCTACAGTTTGACAAATATTGCTACTGTTGGACAACATAATGTACTTTTGAAGCTTTTTTTAGTCAAGAATGTAGCTGTTTAGATTGCAACTATGCAGTTTATTCATGAGGACAGTGCCTATTTTAAAACATTTATAATTTCTGAGAGACAGTGCGTCGGCGGCCATTAACCTGTCATACTGAGCAAAGACAGCTGACGATGTACGATGGCTGACGCATAATAAGCCCTAAGAGAAAAACAGCATCATTTCAAACTACAGCTGATCAAATCTTTATTAAACAGGTAACTGGCTTTCTAAGTCGATCTCTCTCTTTTGTATGTTGTAGTGCTGTATTTATACTAAAGTAATATTGTGATCTCCCGATTGCAACAGAGAAATACTGGGAAATCTCTGTAGTCCAAGATGGCACTTCATGCCGCTCAGCTTTAATCTTAAAATGTGAGCAAATTCTTCTGTTTTGTCATCACTTTAGACATTACATTAGAGAATCATTCAAATACTAGCTCTAAAGTGACGTTAGTGAATGAGAAACGGCTTCTGTTGTTCTAACATCAGCTGCAGATGTGAAGGAAATGGCAGAAGAAAGTAGTTTCACTTACAAAAGAGTTTTGAGCCTCTCCGTGTTTGATTTTCTTTTTTATATACGTGATTATGCCGTTGAACTGTTGTATAAATGCAATATCACATGAGTAGCAGCGCGATGTGGCTTTATATCGTCACTGGTGGGACACTAAGGCACAATCACACAATGCATGCCACACAGTGCCAATATATAGCCACATTGCACTGCTACTCATGTGATATTGCTCATATATATATATATATATATATATATATATATATATATATATATATATATATATATATATATATATATATATATATATATATATTTCACAGCCAATAAACACTTCTGGATTGTGCTCTTTCACTCAAAAAAATCATTTATTCACCCTAGACTTGTTTCAAACCCTTTTGAGGTCTTTCTTCTGTAAAATATAAAAAAAGATATTTTGAAAAATGGTGGAAACCTGTAACCATTGACTTCTATAGTATTTGTTTTTCCTACTATGGAAGTCAATGGTTAAAGGTTTTCAGATTTCTTCAAAATATCTCCTTTAGTGTTCAACAGAGAAAGAAAGAAAAAGGTTTATGACCCCTTGTGGGAGAGTAAACATTCTGAGTAAATTTTCATATTTGAGTGAACTATACCTTTAAAATCACTGTCAATGCATGCAAACAAGCCAAATTCTGTCGCATATCTTTCTCTCTCTCACACACACACGCACACACACACACATAACCTATCAAAATGCATTTGATTAATCCCTCCCCTCCAGCAAGCAACACATACATAATTCATCTGTGCAAATGACAAATGAAGCAATCAATTCCTGGAGCACGTTCAAAGAGAAACATTGGAAATTCTATCCAAATTAATTTTCTACCTATCACAATCTGCCCAGCCATATTCAATATGCTAAAACTTCACCAGATGATCTTTCACAATGGAGCGGAGGCCTCAACAGCATGTAACACATAAAGATGACAAATCACAGCAAACACGGCCACTGGATTAATAACTAATTTGACTAAAACTTAAATAATCAAATGATACTCTGCAGAGGCTTTGCATTAAATAAAACTGTAAAATATAAATAAACTTTACACACTGTAAAACTTAAAATATGAAATCTTAGTCTAAATAATAAAATTTTTAAAACTTAAGACAAAATATCAACAACAAAATCTTTAAAGGTTTGGATAACACTTCCAGCCTGATTTTACCAAGTAGGACATGTTCCTGGATTAACATCTATGTTGATCCAGGAACAACATTCCAATCAGACAATCAGAATTAAGGGACACGCTTACCACTTATATTAAGTTTAGGCTTAAGGTTAGGTTTATACACTTTTACATGTTTGTTATCCAACTATTATTCCTCTCTGATTTTGGGAAAAAATTTACAGTTATGGTTGGGTTTAGGAGAAGGGAATAAGTATGGATTAAAATGATGTTCTAGGTTCAACGTGGATGTTAATCCAGGATTGCATTGTACTTGGCAAAATCATGACGTGCACCGATTCTCACATCTAATAATGGCTTATTACATGCCTATTATGAATATATTGGCTGTTTATTAGTGCTTATAAATAAATATTCTGCATTATCTTATTGTACATCTCTAACCTTACCCAATCTCTAAAACCAACTAGTAGTTTAATAATGATCAATAAGCAGGAAATTAGTAGTTTATTAAGGGAAGTCATAGTTAATGGTTCATTAAGGCCAAGATTTGCACCTTAGAATAAAGTGTGACCGGAATTTGCATAATTGTTCATAGTGTTGTGCATTCATGGCTCATACAGTATGATACTGTATTGGAAAAAATAGAGCTCATATTCAAAGACCTGCACATTTATCTCAAACTGAAGGTAAAAAACAACATAGGTTCATTCTGAAAACATAGCCCTATATACATTTCTGGAGGTCAAGAATTATGTAGGCAGAGGAACGTATGGCTGCATTTCATCTTTAAAACGAAAACGACCGCTACTTTTTCCTGCTTCCCAGCTGACTGCT
Organism: Danio aesculapii; assembly: GCF_903798145.1. Classification (NCBI taxonomy): domain Eukaryota; kingdom Metazoa; phylum Chordata; class Actinopteri; order Cypriniformes; family Danionidae; genus Danio; species Danio aesculapii. The sequence continues at coordinate 26,454,127 of NC_079445.1, forward strand.
TACCTCCATCTAGACTGCCTTTGTGCTGTAACCAGTTTGTCCATTGGCTCGCTACATATGTCAGAGGTTTTGCGATGCAGAGCGGAGTGGACCATGATGACGGGGTTCAAATCCAGCAAAGAACGGTTCCTGGAAACGTAGCTCTATATACATTTCTGGAGATCGCGAATTATGTACCCAGAGGCTGGATTTCGTCTTTAAAACTAATGCTGCAGTGCGGTATGACACCATTCCTTTTCACACTTACCAGCTGACTGCTTACCTCCTTGTGGATGGCTTTTCCGTTGTTATCAGTGTGTTCAGTGGCTTGCCATGTACTGTATGTCAGAGGTTTGAGACACAGAAAGGAGTTGACCGCGACGACGGGGTTCGGGGTTCGAGTTCGAGGTGAAACAAAAATAAATACCAAAAAAAATGTAACAAGTAAACAACAGTTTGAGAATGTGATAAAAATTTGAAAATGTAATAATCAGGCTGCCGCGAGGGCTTTTCTTTTTCTGGGTTGCTCTTGAAAACACTGTCGGTTGGGTTTAGCGGTGGGCGCTGGTCAATCTGTGCTTTAGGGAAGGGGAAGCGGCCTCTGGTGGATTGACATGAGAAAAGCAGGCATGAATGGCACTCACGAAAGAATTTTAAGATCTCAAAAGCATACACAGCGGCCTCAGGTGGATTTGCGAAAACTAAAAACTGCAAAAAATTTACCTCCCGAGACATATTTGGTGCTCTCCAGAAATGTATATATGTGTTTATAATCAGAATGAGTCTGGGTTGCAACAAAATGCCATTTAGTGCAAAATGTTTCTGAGATTTATAAGGATATGTATAAAGTACAATAACATTCTGACAGGCAAAATGAATAAAAATGTCCATGTGTGGATGGCCTGAGGATAAGAAAATAAAAAAATCTAGAATATCACAAGCATTGTCAAATGTCTGATGCCATATTTGATTTTAACATGATGTATAGGCAGTCAAGTAATTCTGTTTCAATCCAGCAAGTCTTTAAAGTCTTAAAATATTATTAAATACATAGCAGATCTTATACAACAGTATTCCAGCAAAGACTTGATCAAGCTGAAGGTGTTAATAATTTGCATATCACATACAGTATGACAGCAGCCTTTATTGGGATATACAAGTGTATAATCTTTAGGTGATAATTTTCTTGTCCGCAGATGGAGGAGTCGTGTCAGAAATCAGCTTGTAATGTAATTGCAAGTCCTTGCGTAAAAAACAAAACAAAAAACAACTCTTGTTATTTCCTAAGAGGCTGTCAACTGTGTTGATAAGTGCAATTAATGATGAAGAAGCACAGAAGCACTTCGCCTGCGCTGCGCCCTAATTTGCTGAAAAACTTCTAGTGGCGAAAGGTTTTAGAGTGGATCTTGACCGAGCCATTTTAGAGTTCCTGAGGTCAAAACACATCACGGCTTTCAGGAGAACAATTAGGCCTTACGTGTGCTGTATGAAGTTGAAATGCATTTGTACAGAGGCTCAGGGACCATGATGCCCAAATGAACTGACAGCAGAGAAAGAGGTCTGTCAACGAGCAATTTATTTCAGACTCAGCTTGATGTTGATTGGAGACCTTCTAGGGTGCATTTTCCGTCATGCGCCTATAGTGGAAACGCGGCTGACTTCCAGTTACGATTATGAGCCTGTCTATAGAGTTTTGTACCAGAGTGCCTGTCCATTATTGCCTTGAATTGAACTGTAATGCTGTTCAAGAGCAGCCCTGGCAGTTAATGCTCACTAGGCTCTGCGAAATGTGTGGAGAGCTTCCTAGTCAAATTACATAGAGAACAAGCAGCGATGATAGGGACCTCGCACACGGGCTCACCGCCGCCCGGTGGCCGTAGGACGACAGAGAACCGCGAACAATGATAATTTAAGCCGATACATAAAAAAATCTGAGAAAATCAAGGATTTATGCAAAACTTGCTCCCGTCAGCAGGTGGCGCTATGACTGTGACTCAAGATTGGCATGTAGATGTCTTTAGTAGTGGAAACTCATTAAACATGTGAAGTTTCAGACTGATCGGACATTGTGTGGATGAGTTATAAGCCAAACTACCTTCTGTCAGCAGGTGGCGCTATGACTGTGACTCAATATTGGCATGTAGATGTCTTCAGGAGAGCAATCTTATCAACCATGTGAAGTTTTAGGCAGATCGGATATTGTTTGGCTGAGTTATAGGCAATTTTAAGTTTGCCAGCAGGTGGCGCTATAACTTTATCGAGTTATTGGCATGTAAACATGTTCAGGTCAGGACACTTATCAAATGTGTGAGTTTTGAGGCAGATCGGATCATGCATGCCTGAGTTATAACAACTTGATGTTTGGTGGCGAATCATCAAAGTTTGCGAGTCCGCCACGGACACGCCCATCGACGAAAACTCTAGACCTTCACAATATATCATCGATACTGCTTTCAGATGACACCAGTCAAATTTGGTGCTGATATCATGAAATTTGTGGGAGGAGTTTGTTTCGCTGTAAATCATGTCATTTCCTGTAGCCAGCAGGTGGCGCTATAACTGTATCGGGATATTGGCATGTAAACGTGTTCAGGTCAGGACGGTTATCAAGCGTGTGAATTTTGAGGCAGATCGGATAATGCATGCCTGAGTTATAAAGACTTGATGTTTCATGGCGAGTCGTCAAAGTTTGCGAGGCCGCCACGGACACGCCCATCGACGAAAACTCTAAAGCTTCGCAATTTAACATCGCCAAGGTCTTTAGATGACATAACCCAATTTTGGTGTCGATCGGATGAAATCCCTAGGAGGAGTTCGTTAAAGTACAACGCCTGGAAATGGCAAAATCGCCACTTTTTCGCCGCAAGAAGCCATAAATATCCGACTTCCTGTTGGGTTTGAGATATCGCTCCTTGAGACTTTTTTGTAGGTCTTGGCATGTTTGAGGTGTGTGGCAATTTTCGTGCATGTGCGTGATTCGTGGCTCGGGGGCTTGTCCGTATCAATTTTCTAGGTGGCGCTGTCGAGTCATTTTGCCACGCCCACTTCCGAAACCTATAATAAACGTAAATTTTCGCCACTTCTGGGGCGTGTGCAAATTTTCGTGAGTTTTCGGGCATGTTTAGACCCTCAAAATCGCGATTGATTCGGGAGAAGAATAATAATAATAATTAAAGCTGCAAGCAGCGATGATAGGGACCTCGCACACGGGCTCACCGCCGCCCGGTGGCCGTAGGACGACAGAGAATCGCGAACAATAATAATTTAAGCCGATACATAAAAAAATCTGAGAAAATCACAGATTTATGCCGTACTTGCTCCTGTCAGCAGGTGGCGCTATGACTGTGACTCAAGATTGGCATGTAGATGTCTTCAGGAGAGGATTTTAATCAACCATGTGAAATTTCAGGCAGATCGGACATTGTTTGGCTGAGTTATAGGCAATTTTCCTGTTGCCACCAGGTGGCGCTATGACTGTGACTCAGTATTGGCATGTAGATGTCTTCAGGAGAGCAATCTTATCAACCATGTGAAGTTTTAGGCAGATCGGATATTGTTTGGCTGAGTTATAGGCAATTTTAAGTTTGACAGCAGGTGGCGCTATAACTTTATCGAGTTATTGGCATGTAAACATGTTCAGGTCAGGACATTTATCAAATGTGTGAGTTTTGAGGCAGATCGGATCATGCATGCCTGAGTTATAACAACTTGATGTTTGGTGGCGAATCATCAAAGTTTGCGAGTCCGCCACGGACACGCCCATCAAAGAAAACTCTAGACCTTCACAATATATCATCGATACTGCTTTCAGATGACACCAGTCAAATTTGGTGCTGATATCATGAAATTTGTGGGAGGAGTTTGTTTCACTGTAAATCATGTCATTTCCTGTAGCCAGCAGGTGGCGCTATAACTGTATCGGGATATTGGCATGTAAACGTGTTCAGGTCAGGACGGTTATCAAACGTGTGAATTTTGAGGCAGATCGGATAATGCATGCCTGAGTTATAACAACTTGATGTTTCGTGGCGAGTCGTCAAAATTTACGAGGCCGCCACGGACACGCCCATCGACGAAAACTCTAAAGCTTCGCAATTTAACATCGCCAAGGCCTTTAGATGACATAACCCAATTTTGGTGTCGATCGGATGAAATCCCTAGGAGGAGTTCGTTAAAGTACAACGCCTGGAAATGGCAAAATCGCCACTTTTTCGCCGCAGGAAGCCATAAATATCCGACTTCCTGTTGGGTTTGAGATATCGCTCCTTGAGACTTTTTTGTAGGTCTTGGCATGTTTGAGGTGTGTGCCAATTTTCGTGCATGTGCGTGATTCGTGGCTCGGGGGCTTGTCCGTATCAATTTTCTAGGTGGCGCTGTCGAGTCAATTTGCCACGCCCACTTCCGAAACCTATAATAAACGTAAATTTTCGCCACTTCTGGGGCATGTGCAAATTTTCGTGAGTTTTCGGGCATGTTTAGACCCTCAAAATCGCGATTGATTCGGGAGAAGAATAAGAATAATAATAATAATAATAAATAATAATAATAATAATAATAATAATAATAAATAAACGGAGCAATTCCAATAGGGCCTTGCACCGTTCGGTGCTCGGTCCCTAATTAAAGCTGCAAGCAGCGATGATAGGGACCTCGCACACGGGCTCACCGCCGCCCGGTGGCCGTAGGACGACAGAGAACCGCGATCAATAATAAATTAAGCCGATATATATAAAAAACCTGAGAAAATCAAGGATTTATGCCATACTTGCTCCTGTCAGCAGGTGGCGCTATGACTGTGACTCAAGATTTTCATGTAGATGTCTTCAGGAGAGGATTTTAATCAACCATGTGAATTTTCAGGCAGATCGGACATTGTTTGGCTGAGTTATAGGCAATTTTACTGTTGCCACCAGGTGGCGCTATGACTGTGACTCAATATTGGCATGTAGATGTCTTCAGGAGAGCAATCTTATCAACCATGTGAAGTTTTAGGCAGATCGGATATTGTTTGGCTGAGTTATAGGCAATTTTAAGTTTGCCAGCAGGTGGCGCTATAACTTTATCGAGTTATTGGCATGTAAACATGTTCAGGTCAGGACACTTATCAAATGTGTGAATTTTCAGGCAGATCGGACATTGTTTGGCTGAGTTATAGGCAATTTTATTGTTGACAGCAGGTGGCGCTATAACTGTGACTCAATATTGCCATGTAGTTGTCTTCAGGAGTGGATTTTAATCAACCATGTGAATTTTCAGGCCGATCGGACATTGTGTGGCTGAGTTATAGGCAATTTTACTGTTCCCAGCAGGTGGCGCTATAACTTTAACTGGATATTGATATGTAAACATGTTCAGGTCAGGACGGTTATCAATTGTGTGAATTTTGAGGCAGATCGGATCATGTATGCCTGAGTTATAATGACTTTCTGTTTTGTGGCGAATTGTCAAAGTTTGCGAGGCCGCCACGGACACGGCCATCGAGTAAAGCTCTAAAGCTTCGCAATTTAACATCGCCAAGGCCTTTAGATGACAAAACCCAATTTTGGTGTCGATGGGATGAAATCCCTAGGAGGAGTTCGTTAAAGTACAAAGCCTGGAAATGGCAAAAACGCCACTTTTTCGCCGCAGGAAGCTAAAAATATACGACTTCCTGTTGGGATTGAGATTTCGCTCCAAGAGACTTTTTCGTAGGTTTTGGCATGTTTGACGTGTGTGCCAAGTTTCGTGCGTGTGTGAGATTCGTAGCTCGGGGGCCTGTCCGTTTAATTTTTATAGGTGGCGCCAGCAGGTGGCGCTATAACTGTATCGGGATATTGGCATGTAAGCGTGTTCAGGTCAGGACGGTGATCAATTGTGTGAGTTTTGAGGCTGATCGGATCATGCATGCCTGAGTTATAACAACTTCCTGTTTCGTGGCGAACCATCAAAGTTTGCGAGGCCGCCACGGACACACCCATCGACGAAAACTCTGGACCTTCACAATATATCATCGCTAGAGTGTTCAGAGGACACCTCTCAAATTTGGTGCTGATATGACCAAATTTGTGGGAGGAGTTTGTTACAATGTAAAATCATGTCATTTCCTGTAGCCAGCAGGTGGCGCTATAACTGTATCGGGATATTGGCATGTAAACGTGTTCAGGTCAGGACGGTTATCAAACGTGTGAATTTTGAGGCTGATCGGATAATGCATGCCTGAGTTATAACGACTTCCTGTTTCGTGGCGAGTCGTCAAAGTTTGCGAGGCCGCCACGGACACGCCCATCGACGAAAACTCTAAAGCTTCGCAATTTAACATCGCCAAGGCCTTTAGATGACATAACCCAATTTTGGTGTCGATCAGATGAAATCCCTAGGAGGAGTTCGTTAAAATACAACGCCTGAAAATGGCAAAAACGCCACTTTTTCGCCGCAGGAAGCCGTAAATATCCGACTTCCTGTTGGGTTTGAGATATCGCTCCTTGAGACTTTTTTGTAGGTCTTGGCATGTTTGAGGTGTGTGCCAATTTTCGTGCGTGTGCGTGATTCGTGGCTCGGGGGCTTGTCCGTATCAATTTTCTAGGTGGCGCTGTCGAGTCATTTTGCCACGCCCACTTCCGAGACCCATATCAGCCGACCATTTACGCCGCGTTTGATGTGTGTGCAAAGTTTCGTGAGTTTTCGAGCACGTTTAGACCCTCAAAAGTGCCCCGATTAGGGGCGGAATAATAATAATAATTAAAGCTGCAAGCAGCGATGATAGGGACCTCGCACCCGGGCTCACCGCCGCCCGGTGGCAGTAGGTTGACAGAGAACCGCGAACAATAATAATTTATTCCGATACTTAAAAAAAATCTGAGAAAATCACAGATTTATGCCATACTTGCTCCTGTCAGCAGGTGGCGCTATGACTGTGACTCAATATTTTCACGTAGATGTCTTCAGGAGAGGATTTTAATCAACCATGTGAATTTTCAGGCAGATCGGACATTGTTTGGCTGAGTTATAGGCAATTTTACTATTGCCACCAGGTGGCGCTATGACTGTGACTCAATATTGGCAGGTAGTTGTCTTCAGGAGAGCAATCTTATCAACCATGTGAAGTTTTAGGCAGATCGGATATTGTTTGGCTGAGTTATAGGCAATTTTAGTGTTGCCAGCAGGTGGCGCTATAACTGTATTGAGTTATTGGCATGTAAACATGTTCAGGTCAGGACACTTATCAAATGTGTGAGTTTTGAGGCAGATCGGATCATGCATGCCTGAGTTATAACAACTTGATGTTTCATGGCGAATCATCAAAGTTTGTGAGTCCGCCACGGACACGCCCATCGACGAAAACTCTAGACCTTCACAATATATCATCGATACTGCTTTCAGATGACACCACTCAAATTTGGTGCTGATATGACCAAATTTGTGGGAGTAGTTCGTTTCACTGTAAGTCATGTCATTTCCTGTAGCCAGCAGGTGGCGCTATAACTGTATCGGGATATTGGCATGTAAACGTGTTCAGGTCAGGACGGTTATCAAACGTGTGATTTTGAGGCAGATCGGATAATGCATGCCTGAGTTATAACAACTTGATGTTTCGTGGCAAGTCGTCAAAATTTACGAGGCCGCCACGGACACGCCCATCGACGAAAACTCTAAAGCTTCGCAATTTAACATCGCCAAGGTCCTTTAGATGACATAACCCAATTTTGGTGTCGATCGGATGAAATCCCTAGGAGGAGTTCGTTAAAGTACAACGCCTGGAAATGGCAAAATCGCCACTTTTTCGCCGCAGGAAGCCATAAATATCCGACTTCCTGTTGGGTTTGAGATATCGCTCCTTGAGACTTTTTTGTAGGTCTTGGCATGTTTGAGGTGTGTGCCAATTTTCGTGCATGTGCGTGATTCGTGTGTCGGGGGCTTGTCCGTATCAATTTTCTAGGTGGCGCTGTTGAGTCATTTTGCCACGCCCACTTCCGAAGCCTATAACAAACGTAAATTTTCGCCACTTCTGGGGCGTGTGCAAATTTTCGTGAGTTTTCGGGCATGTTTAGACCCTCAAAATCGCGATTCATTCGGGAGAAGAATAATAAGAATAATAATAATAATAATAATTAAAGCTGCAAGCAGCGATGATAGGGACCTCGCACCCGGGCTCACCGCCACCCGGTGGCCGTAGGATGACAGAGAACCGCGAACAATAATAATTTATTCCGATACATTAAAAAAATCTGTGAAAATCACAGATTTATGTCAAACTTGCTCCCGTCAGCAGGTGGCGCTATGACTGTGACTCAAGATTGGTATGTAGATGTCTTCAGGAGTGAATTTTAATCAAGCATGTGAATTTTCAGGCAGATCGGACTTTGTTTGGCTGAGTTATAGGCATTTTTACTGTTGCCACCAGGTGGCGCTATGACTGTGACTCAATAATGGCATGTACATGTCTTCAGGAGAGCAATCTTATCAACCATGTAAAGTTTTAGGCAGATCGGATATTGTTTGGCTGAGTTGTAGGCAATTTTAAGTTTGCCAGCAGGTGGCGCTATAACTGTATCGAGTTATTGGCATGTAAACATGTTCAGGTCAGGACACTTATCAAATGTGTGAGTTTTGAGGCAGATGGGATCATGCATGCCTGAGTTATAACAACTTGATGTTTGGTGGCGAATCATCAAAGTTTGCGAGTCCGCCACGGACACGCCCATCGACGAAAACTCTAGACCTTCACAATATATCATCGATACTGCTTTCAGATGACACCACTCAAATTTGGTGCTGATATCATGAAATTTGTGGGAGGAGTTTGTTTCACTGTAAATCATGTCATTTCCTGTAGCCAGCAGGTGGCGCTATAACTGTATCGGGATATTGGCATGTAAACGTGTTCAGGTCAGGACGGTTATCAAACGTGTGAATTTTGAGGCAGATCGGATAATGCATGCCTGAGTTATAACAACTTGATGTTTCGTGGCGAGTCGTCAAAATTTACGAGGCCGCCACGGACACGCCCATCGACGAAAACTCTAAAGCTTCGCAATTTAACATCGCCAAGGCCTTTAGATGACATAACCCAATTTTGGTGTCGATCGGATGAAATCCCTAGGAGGAGTTCGTTAAAGTACAACGCCTGGAAATGGCAAAATCGCCACTTTTTCGCCGCAGGAAGCCATAAATATCCGACTTCCTGTTGGTTTTGAGATATCGCTCCTTGAGACTTTTTTGTAGGTCTTGGCATGTTTGAGGTGTGTGCCAATTTTCGTGCATGTGCGTGATTCGTGGCTCGGGGGCTTGTCCGTATCAGTTTTCTAGGTGGCGCTGTCGAGTCATTTTGCCACGCCCACTTCCGAAGCCTATAACAAACGTAAATTTTCGCCACTTCTGGGGTGTGTGCAAATTTTCGTGAGTTTTCGGGCATGTTTAAACCCTCAAAATCGCGATTCATTCGGGAGAAGAATAATAAGAATAATAATAATAATAATAATAATAATAATAATAATAATAATAAACGGAGCAATTCCAATAGGGCCTTGCACCGTTCGGTGCTCGGTCCCTAATAATAATAATAATAATAATAATAATAATAATAAACGGAGCAATTCCAATAGGGCCTTGCACCGTTCGGTGCTCGGTCCCTAATTAAAGCTGCAAGCAGCGATGATAGGGACCTCGCACACGGGCTCACCGCCGCCCGGTGGCCGTAGGACGACAGAGAACCGCGAACAATAATAATTTAAGCCGATACATAAAAAAATCTGAGAAAATCACAGATTTATGCCAAACTTGCTCCCGTCAGCAGGTGGCGCTATGACTGTGACTCAATATTTTCATGTAGATGTCTTCAGGAGTGGAATTTTATCAACCATGTGAATTTTCAGGCAGATCGGACTTTGTTTGGCTGAGTTATAGGCAATTTTACTGTTGCCACCAGGTGGCGCTATGACTGTGACTCAATATTGGCATGTAGATGTCTTCAGGAGAGCAATCTTATCAACCATGTGAAGTTTTAGGTAGATCGGATATTGTTTGGCTGAGTTATAGGCAATTTTAAGTTTGCCAGCAGGTGGCGCTATAACTTTATCGAGTTATTGGCATGTAAACATGTTCAGGTCAGGACACTTATCAAATGTGTGAGGTTTGAGGCAGATCGGATCATGCATGCCTGAGTTATAACAACTTGATGTTTCATGGCGAATCATCAAAGTTTGCGAGTCCGCCACGGACACGGCCATCGACGAAAACTCTAGACCTTCACAATATATCATCGATACTGCTTTCAGATGACACCACTCAAATTTGGTGCTGATATGATGAAATTTGTGCGAGGAGTTTGTTTTACTGTAAATCATGTCATTTCCTGTAGCCAGCAGGTGGCGCTATAACTGTATCGGGATATTGGCATGTAAACGTGTTCAGGTCAGGACGGTTATCAAACGTGTGAATTTTGAGGCAGATCGGATAATGCATGCCTGAGTTATAACAACTTGATGTTTCATGGCGAGTCGTCAAAATTTACGAGGCCGCCACGGACACGCCCATCGACGAAAACTCTAAAGCTTCGCAATTTAACATCGCCAAGGCCTTTAGATGACATAACCCAATTTTGGTGTCGATCGGATGAAATCCCTAGGAGGAGTTCGTTAAAGTACAACGCCTGGAAATGGCAAAATCGCCACTTTTTCGCCGCAGGAAGCCATAAATATCCGACTTCCTGTTGGGTTTGAGATATCGCTCCTTGAGACTTTTTTGTAGGTCTTGGCATGTTTGAGGTGTGTGCCAATTTTCGTGCATGTGCGTGATTCGTGGCTCGGGGGCTTGTCCATATCAATTTTCTAGGTGGCGCTGTCGAGTCATTTTGCCACGCCCACTTCCGAGACCCATATCAGCCGACCATTTACGCCGCGTTTGATGTCGTGTGCAAAGTTTCGTGACTTTTCGAGCACGTTTAGACCCTCAAAAGTGCCCCGATTAGGGGCGGAATAATAATAATAATAATAATAATAAAAAACGGAGCAATTCCAATAGGGCCTTGCACCGTTTGGTGCTCGGTCCCTAATAATTAAAGCTGCAAGCAGCGATGATAGGGACCTCGCACCCGGGCTCACCGCCGCCCGGTGGCAGTAGGTTGACAGAGAACCGCGAACAATAATAATTTATTCCGATACTTAAAAAAAATCTGAGAAAATCACAGATTTATGCCATACTTGCTCCTGTCAGCAGGTGGCGCTATGACTGTGACTCAATATTTTCACGTAGATGTCTTCAGGAGAGGATTTTAATCAACCATGTGAATTTTCAGGCAGATCGGACATTGTTTGGCTGAGTTATAGGCAATTTTACTATTGCCACCAGGTGGCGCTATGACTGTGACTCAATATTGGCAGGTAGTTGTCTTCAGGAGAGCAATCTTATCAACCATGTGAAGTTTTAGGCAGATCGGATATTGTTTGGCTGAGTTATAGGCAATTTTAGTGTTGCCAGCAGGTGGCGCTATAACTGTATTGAGTTATTGGCATGTAAACATGTTCAGGTCAGGACACTTATCAAATGTGTGAGTTTTGAGGCAGATCGGATCATGCATGCCTGAGTTATAACAACTTGATGTTTCATGGCGAATCATCAAAGTTTGTGAGTCCGCCACGGACACGCCCATCGACGAAAACTCTAGACCTTCACAATATATCATCGATACTGCTTTCAGATGACACCACTCAAATTTGGTGCTGATATGACCAAATTTGTGGGAGTAGTTCGTTTCACTGTAAGTCATGTCATTTCCTGTAGCCAGCAGGTGGCGCTATAACTGTATCGGGATATTGGCATGTAAACGTGTTCAGGTCAGGACGGTTATCAAACGTGTGATTTTTGAGGCAGATCGGATAATGCATGCCTGAGTTATAACAACTTGATGTTTCGTGGCAAGTCGTCAAAATTTACGAGGCCGCCACGGACACGCCCATCGACGAAAACTCTAAAGCTTCGCAATTTAACATCGCCAAGGTCTTTAGATGACATAACCCAATTTTGGTGTCGATCGGATGAAATCCCTAGGAGGAGTTCGTTAAAGTACAACGCCTGGAAATGGCAAAATCGCCACTTTTTCGTTGCAGGAAGCCATAAATATCCGACTTCCTGTTGGGTTTGAGATATCGCTCCTTGAGACTTTTTTGTAGGTCTTGGCATGTTTGAGGTGTGTGCCAATTTTCGTGCATGTGCGTGATTCGTGTGTCGGGGGCTTGTCCGTATCAATTTTCTAGGTGGCGCTGTTGAGTCATTTTGCCACGCCCACTTCCGAAGCCTATAACAAACGTAAATTTTCGCCACTTCTGGGGCGTGTGCAAATTTTCGTGAGTTTTCGGGCATGTTTAGACCCTCAAAATCGCGATTCATTCGGGAGAAGAATAATAAGAATAATAATAATAATAATAATAATAATAATAATAATAATAATAATAATAATAAACGGAGCAATTCCAATAGGGCCTTGCACCGTTCGGTGCTCGGTCCCTAATAATAAAAAACGGAGCAATTCCAATAGGGCCTTGCACCGTTTGGTGCTCGGTCCCTAATAAAAGTGTGGAAGGAAGCAAGCTCTGAGTCAGGATTGGTGCTTTAGACTCTTAACCTTTCTTTTTGGCCCCAGACTCATACAGAGGATCAACATTCGCAAGCAGGAGCAAGGTTTATGTCATCAGAGGAATGAGATCAAGGCTGATTATCTAAATGCCATAATGCATTACACAAATAAAACAAGGGAACTGGTGCTTTGATTGCCTTGAGTGATTTTCATGCTCTCAATAATGCAGTTTCATTCCACAGTTTGATACTGAAGGATTATTAGCACAAACTAGAGATGTGCGGATAATATTATTGTTTTTCTGCAATGAGATGCAGTTAGAATGCAAATTTCTGCTATGAACTATTTATCAGACTGATCGTGGTACAGAATCCATTACTAAACAAACATAACCCTTCGCGTCTCCAATCAGTGAGATTCGAATGTGAGGGAGATTCATACACCTGCATTTTTCATAAGAAAACTTTCTAGAATAGTTTCAATCTTCACGCTGAGTTTTAAACAGGGCTGCCTGATTAGGTGAAATAAATCCAAAAGTTTACCATCACGGGGGCATCACGGTGGCGCAGTGGGTAGCATGATCGCCTCACAGCAAGAATGTTGCTGATTCGAGCCCTGGCTGGTTCAGTTGGCATTTCTGTGTGGAGTTTGCATGTTCTCCCCGTGTTTGCGTGGGATTCCTCCGGGAGCTCCGGTTTCCCCCACAGACCAAAGACATGCGCTCTTGGTGAATTGAATAAGCTAAATTGACTGTAGTGTATGAGTGTGAATGCAAGAGTGTATGGGTGTTTCCCAGTGTTGGGTTGCGGCTGGAAGGACATCCGCTGCATAAAACATGTGCTGGATAAGTTGGTGGTTCATTCTACTGTGGTGACCCCTGATTAATAAAGGGACTAAGCTGAAAATAAAATGAATGAATGAGTTTTCCATCACTCTGAGAACCTATGCTAAAACACACTGGCAACTTGCTTAACTATGTTATATGCTAGCAACATGTTGATTTCAGACACTTGCTAGAATGTGCTAGCAAAAACCACAAAAGCTAAATTATGTTATTAGCACATTAACAACTTGATAGAGCTAGCGATAGTTAACAACTTAGTAAAACCATGCTAAAACCCATAACTTTCTCACTTTTCTTTGGCTTAGTCCCTCATTTATTACAGCGAAATGAACCGCCAATTACTCTAGCACATGTTTTACGTAGTGGATGCCTTCCAGCTGCAACCCAGCACTAGAGTGAAAGTAATTTGTGCACTAATTTGTGAATCCCCTTTGATGGGAAACATTCATTCATCCATTCATTTTCCTTTGAGTTAAGGGGGTCACATACCAGAAGCGACGCGCCGTGTAGCGCCACGCAGTGCCATGCATTTCAGAATTATAAGCACGGGATTCTATCAGGGTACACACACCGGCGCCGCAAGTTGGCGGCTGTCGGTGGCTTTCCGCGGTGCTCAGCCACGACTCAGGATACTGTTCATATTCCTGCCGCGCCACAGAGCGCCATCTGATTAGTTTCATGTTAAATATCATGCGAATGTGCGCGCCATGGGTCTCTATTTCAGAGGTCACTCCAGCTGAAAGAACCACCCTGGAACACGGGGAGAATTCAATTCACCTTTATTTGTATAGCACTTTTACAATGTAGATTGTGTCAAAGCAGCTTCACATAAAAGATCATAGTAAATTCTGATAGTGTAGTTCAGTTTTTAAAGTTTAAGTTCAGTTCAGTTAAGTGTGGTTTAATAATCACTACTGAGAGTCCAAACACTGAAGTGCAAACCCAACGATGCGCAGCTCTACAGATCCCGAACCATGCAAGAAATGTTTGGTAGACAAATGCATGTTTTTTATTTAACTTTTTTTATTTTTTAAGATTTAACAATTGTTTAAACCACCAACCGTTTGTACACTAGGCACACACACAAATCAAATAACGTCTTCCAGTTAAGGGGCTAAAATAAACAAATCAATTAAACAGAATAAATAAATAAATAAATAAATACAATGATTAGAAAATAATCGGAATTTAAGTTAATATGCAATAGCAGACCAGAACGCAGAGCTAAATGTGTTATAACGTGAATGTAAAGAAGAGACCGTCATGTAACAAATACTCAGCTTAAAATGAATAAATATGAGGTGGTTTCACTTTAAAAATTAGGTATAAATTCATCCCATTTTGGTGTTTTTAATCCTTTTGAACACATTCACGTGCTGCTTGTCAATATGACAATGCTTCTATGTTGGTTCTTGCTGTCAATTGCGGAAGAAATGATCGATAAAAGGTTTCTGATAAACCGCTGTGACAGCTGCAGGTGCTGTGACAAGCGTGGACACTAGGGGGAGTCAGATTTGTCCAGGGAGTCAGATTTCGATACAACACCGGCACTGCATGTTACTCCATGTTGCGTGTAGTGATGGGTCGTTCTTGAGCGATTCGTTAATTTTTAACAAATCTTTTAACTTTTGTATGACTCAGGGAGTGAATCATTCATTTGTGCAAGTGGACCTCGCGTGCTACATTGGAGTGGTCTGTTTTGTGCAGAATGCGCACGTGTGGCCTCAAACCATATCGATATGAAAGATATTGGATAATCCCGCATCGCGTTGGGGCATCATATCGATATATCCCCAGAACTCCATATACCGCCCAGCCCTACTGAGCCACTGTGGGAAACACTAAAACCATAAACAGCTAACTATTTGCTTCATCCTGGCAAAAATATTTTCAGCATTATTTGCTTCATCCTGGTGAAAATATATTTCATCCTTGCTAAAATATTGAAAACATGCTAGCAACATGTTGAAACATGCATGCAACTTGCTAAAACCATAAACAACTTTTTATGATAATGCTGGGAACTTGCTAATATTGAAACATGCTAGCAACATGTTAAAGCCTGTTAGCACCTTGCTGAAACCATGCTTAAAGAAGCACCTTGATAAGCATAATAAAATGCTTCCACAGTTACAATATGCAAGCAATCCATTAAAAGCATGCATTGTACTGTAAACTCATGATGGCAATGTGATATCTAATATCTATGGGGTGGGTGGAACATAACTGGCTAATATTTAATAGCTATAAAACTTGTAGCAGGCCTATCACTGAAGCCACAATCAAAATAGTCTCTAAATATCCTCATACTGGAAATGACCAACAGTGGACCATACGGGAACATTCTGTTAATGACCCAAATGGTCTTAATATGACCATAAAATAACCAATACAGAATGTCCCCCAAAAATGATCACAATAACATTATTACTTGACCAAAATGTCCTTCTTATAACATGACCATAGCATAGCCAATATGGAAGTCCCCTCTAAAGTCATATCGAGAGAGTTTTATGTGACCAACAGAAGGTCACGTGGGACAATTCTGTTAACCCTTGTGTATTGTTCAAATTGACTAATGTTTCATTATGTTAGTGGCTATTTTTGCCCCATTGATTTCCATCATAACAAAATTTTGGATTGCAAACTGTGACACCAAATAATCATGCATTCTTGATTGTTGGTGGTTTTCCTTGTTGGGAAGAGGTCAAATTTGGCATTTTTACTACTGATCATCAGTTGACATCATTAACCGTTTAGATAGGTCTGTACAAAAAAAAAAACTTTTGTATGAGCTTCTATGGAATATAATAACAAATTATAGCGTACATGCATAAATACACTTATGTTTACTATGTTCTGAGAGCTGAGCTGCTTATTTAGATTCTCACCTTGATATGAACTAAGCTTCTTTTGCACAGCAACTGATGATATTAATATGGTGACATTGTCAAAAATTTTCATTATAATGGAAGTCAATGGGGCAGAAAAGCCACTTACATAACAAAATAGTAAATTTGCGTAGAGTATATTGTTAAAATTCTTAACATTTACACATTTTTTTACATTTTCAAAATTTTCCCAAAATATGTGTGAAAATGGGGTTGTCACCAAAAAGCATTCTATGTGCTGAAACAGAGAAATTAGTCAAATTAGGATTCAAAATTACCCCAAAGTGGATAAAAACATCACCAACAGCACACAAAAGGTTAACATCTCAAATGTATATTTTGTAACATTCTCATGTGACCATAAAAATATACTTATGGAACGTCCCTAAAAGTCATGTTTGACCAACAGAAAACAAAGTTGGAATGTCATATAAAATGTCAAAATCTCCTTTTTGTAATGTTCTTATGGCACCATAATATAACCAAAATGAAATGTCCTCTTAAAGACATAGTGAAAATATCATTATATGACCAACATAGGACCTTGTTATAATAACAACACAAATGTCCTCTTTGTAAAAATCTTATGTGACCATGAAATAACCAAAATAGAGCGTCCCCCTAAAGTCATATGAGGAGCTGTTATGAAGCGGACAGGAGACAGAGGTAAGGAAACGTTAGGGTGTTTATTAAATGACAACAAGGAGCACATGAAGGATAGCCAGGAGGATCAGGAATGATGTTGGGGTCTTTTCCTCCGTGGCTGGGTAACAGGAATACACGAGGATGGACAGCACACACCAGATACAGCTGACAGAGGATGACACAGACTTGGAAGGACTGGAAGACAGGACGATTCGGGTGGACCAGGAAGACTAGGAGGAATACAAAGAGAACAGGTAAGTAAAGCGTTTGTTTTAGCTGAGGATGACTACGCTGAGTGGTCGCTCAGTTGTCCGCTTTCGTCGAGACGAGCCCGGACAATGAGCGACTGGAGTGCTGTGCTTTTATCTGGTGCTCGTGAATGTGATGCAGCTGTGTGCTCATTAGAAGTCAGGTGATGGTGATCTTCGTGAGTGGGGATCGTGAGAGCCTGACCAATCCGTGACAGTACCCCCCTCCCCAGGGCCCGCTCCTGAGGGCCGACACCTCCGACGCCGTGGTGGTCTCCCTCTGCCTCTAGGCGCTGGGAACTCAGGGTGGCTCTCATGAAACTCCACCATGAGACTAGGATCGAGAATATCAGCTCTGGGAACCCATGTCCTTTCTTCGGGGCCGTACCCTTCCCAGTCCACCAGGTACTCCAACTGGCCACCACGACGTCGGGAACGCAAGATCTCCTTCACTGCGTAGACGGCTCCTTCTTCTAGGAGCAGTGGAGGAGGGGGTTCCTCTTCGTGGTCAGGCTCTGTGGAGGGAAGAACAGGATCGTGATAGGGTTTCAGGAGTGATACGTGGAATGTAGGGTGAATACGGTAGTGAGAGGGTAATTGTAGTTTGTAGGTGACGGGGTTAACCTGTTCCACGATGGTGAAGGGACCAACAAATCGGGGACTTAACTTGCGAGAGGGCAGTCGCATGCGTATGTCCCGGGTGGATAGCCACACCTTTTGTCCGGGTGTGTATCTGGGTTCTTCAGACCTTCTTCTATCGGCGGTTACCTTGCTTCGACGGACTGCCCTCTGCAGATGTTGATGAGCCTCGTCCCAGACTCTCTCGCTCTCCCGGAACCAGTGATCCACTGCGGGGACATCAGATGGTTCGCCATCCCAGGGAAAGAGCGGTGGTTGGAAGCCCAGGACGCACTGGAATGGCGTGAGTCCGGTGGAGGGTTGCCGCAGTGAATTTTGGGCATATTCTGCCCAGCCCAAATACTGGCTCCAGGAGCTCTGGTGACCACTGCAGAAGGTCCTCAGGAACCGTCCCACCTCCTGAATCTTCCTCTCTGTCTGCCCGTTGGTTTGGGGATGATATCCAGAAGAGAGGCTGACGGCCACACCTAGGAGCTTGAAGAAGGCTTTCCATAGACGTGAGATGAACTGTGGACCTCTGTCCGACACAATATCTTCTGGAATACCAAATGACCTGAAGACTTGATTAAAGATATTGTCGGCTGTTTCAAAGGCTGTGGGAAGACCTTTCAGAGGGATTAGTTTGACAAACTTTGAGAATCTATCTACGATGACTAGAATACAGGTATTACCTTCTGACGAGGGGAGGTCAGTGATAAAGTCCACTCCTAGGTGTGACCAGGGACGGTTCGGAATCGGCAAGGGATGGAGCTTTCCAGCGGGTAGATGACGTGGGCTCTTGGATTGGGCACAGTCCTTACAGCCCTGAACATATTGCCTCACATCCCTTGCCATGTTTGGCCACCAGAATCGTTGGGATACTAGCGAGAGAGTATTGTTGATCCCTGGATGTCCAGTGCCTAGCGAGGTATGTAAGGAGTGGATCAGATCTACCCGGTGTTCAGGTGGTATGAACTGCCGATGAGGAGGGCATCCCGGCGGAGCAGGGGCTTCCGGAGTGGCAACGACTGGAGGAGCGTTCCAGGTGATCGGACAAATGGAGATGTGTTCGGGAAGAATCTTCGTTGGGAGTTCTTCATGATCGTGATGCTCGTGTAAACGAGAGAGAGCGTCTGCTCTTAGATTCTTGGGTCCTGGACGATAGGAAATGGAGAAATCAAAACGTGAGAAGAAAGTGACCATCTGGCTTGACGTGGACATAGTCTCTTGGCCTCTTTGATATATTGGAGGTTTTTGTGATCTGTGATCACCTGGAACGGATGTTTGGCTCCCTCCAACCAGTGACGCCACTCCTCCAAGGCTAGCTTGATTGCTAGAAGCTCCCTGTCTCCTATGCTGTAATTCTGCTCCGCCGGGCTCAACTTCCGAGAGAAATAGGCACAGGGATGCAGTCGGGGCGGTGTATCATGATGTTGGGATAATACTGCCCCGACGCCGGTGGTGGATGCGTCCACTTCCACCACGAAAGGAAGATTTGGGTCAGGATGAGTCAGGAGTGGGGCCCTTGTGAACTCCTTCTTAAGAAGGCGGAAGGCTGCGGCTGCTTCTTTGGTCCACTCCAGTCCTTTGGGTTTACCCTTGAGGAGATTAGTGAGAGGTGATGTAATCCTGCTGTAGTCCTTGATAAACCGTCTATAAAAGTTAGCAAACCCAAGAAACCTCTGGAGCTCCTTAATGGAAGTGGGTTCTGACCAGGATAGAACAGCCTCAATTTTCTTCCCATCCATACGTATACCGGTTTGGTCAATGATGTATCCCAAGAAATGAATCGACTTCTGGTGGAATGAGCATTTCTCCGCTTTGAGGTAGAGGTGATGTTCTCTCAATGTGTGTAGGACCTCCGCAACGTGTTGGCGATGTTCGGCCTCACTCCGGGAGTAAATGAGGATGTCATCTATGTACACTATTACAAAGTGGTGAAGAAACTCCCGGAGGACTTCATGAATGAAGTTTGGAATACGGAGGGGGCGTTGACCAGACCGTAAGGCATGACCTCATATTCATAGTGGCCAGTAGGGGTCACGAATGCTGTCTTCCATTGGTCCCCCTCACGTATTCTTATCAGATTATACGCGCTGCGGAGGTCCAATTTAGTGAAGACTTTAGCTTCTCGGAGCTGTTCCAAAGCGGCTGGTACCAGAGGAAGGGGATATCGGTATTTTACTGTACCGTTATTTAGGACCCTGTAGTCGATGCATGGACGCAGCCCTCCGTCCTTCTTGGCCACAAAGAAGAAGCTTGAGGCGGCTGGTGATTTTGAGTGACGTATGTACCCCTGACTCAGAGCCTCCCTTATGTAATCTTCCATTGCCTGATTCTCTGGAAGCGAGAGCGGGTAGATCCTACCTCTTGGCAACTGGGCATCTGGAACTAGGTCGATCGCGCAGTCCCATGGCCGATGCGGCGGTAGCTGGGAAGCTCTCTTGGGGCAGAAGACATCATGAAAGGAGCTGTACTCCTTAGGAATGTGGATAGACTGCTTCTCAGGAGGACTCTCGACCGATGTTGTAAACAAAGAAATGGGGTTCCGACCTTGAAGAGGGAGATTTGGAAAACAGGTAGGTGTACATCCAGATCCCCATTTCTTTATCTCTCCTGTGCCCCAAGAGATGATGGGATCGTGCTTCACCAGCCACGGGCGCCCTAGAATGATGTCCATATTTGCACCCTCCAGAACCAGAAATTGAATCCTCTCTTGATGTAACAACCCCACTTGAAGAAGGATGTCTTCGCATTGTCGATGGATACGGGTCGAAGATCGAGTGCACTGGGTTATCGGTTGTATCTGGTATATATGCGAGGACGCCTCAGTACGTAGGTGGAGTTGACGACAGAGGGATTGGGAGATGAAGTTCCCTGCTGACCCGGAGTCGATGAGGGCTGTGACAAGGAGAGAAATAGAGGCAGTAGTTATTTGTACGGTGGTAGTAAGTGGTTTACATTGTTCAATATTCGTACTGAATACACTCACTGAAGTCCGAATGGGACGAAGGGGACACTCCATACGGGTGTGTCCACTGACACCGCAGTATAGACACAGACCCCGGGTCAGCCTCCTCTGTCGTTCCGCTGATGTCAGTCTTCCAGACTCTATTATCATGGGTTCTGGTTCTGGAGAGGCTGTTGACTCAGGCGATTGGAGGAGTGCAGACGAGGGGGTGATGGTGTCCTGTTGATAGGAACGGAGACGATCGGAACATCGGAGAGAATGTTGGATGAATCTCTCCAGACCCATAGTATCATCTAATGTGGCCAGCTGGATTCGGAGAGTGGGTTCCAAGCCGAGCCGGTACGTGGTCAACAACGATCTCTCATTCCATCCACTTGCAGCTGCTAGAGTGCGAAACCGGAGAGCATATTCCTGTGTAGATAGAGTACCTTGCTTTAGATGATACAGCTGCTCTCCAGCGGCTACTTCCCCATCAGAACGTCCAAACACCTCTTTGAAATACTCCGTGAAGGTAGTGATGGAATTCATGACCGGCCCGGCTTGGTTCCAGATCGTCTCAGCCCATTTAAGTGCAGGCCCAGAGAGTAGTGATACGATGTAGGCGATCTTTGACTTATCTGTGGGATATAGAGAAGGTTGCATTTCGAATATGAGGGAACATTGTAACAGAAAACCATTGCACTCCCCCGCTCCGCCTGAGTAGGGCGCTGGTCGGGCCATGGGACTGGAAGGAAGGGCCGAAGAAGAAACTGTGGAGGCGGAAGTGCTCGGTGCTGGTGGTGCGTTGGAAAGTGGAGCTGGTGGCTGTAGAATCCGCTTCAACTGGTCCACCAGCTCTTGAAAGTGATCGGGGGTGCTCATGTTGTCGTCGTTATTGGTCCGGGCTTCTGTTATGAAGCGGACAGGAGACAGAGGTAAGGAAACGTTAGGGTGTTTATTAAATGACAACAAGGAGCACATGAAGGATAGCCAGGAGGATCAGGAATGATGTTGGGGTCTTTTCCTCCGTGGCTGGGTAACAGGAATACACGAGGATGGACAGCACACACCAGATACAGCTGACAGAGGATGACACAGACTTGGAAGGACTGGAAGACAGGACGATTCGGGTGGACCAGGAAGACTAGGAGGAATACAAAGAGAACAGGTAAGTAAAGCGTTTGTTTTAGCTGAGGATGACTACGCTGAGTGGTCGCTCAGTTGTCCGCTTTCGTCGAGACGAGCCCGGACAATGAGCGACTGGAGTGCTGTGCTTTTATCTGGTGCTCGTGAATGTGATGCAGCTGTGTGCTCATTAGAAGTCAGGTGATGGTGATCTTCGTGAGTGGGGATCGTGAGAGCCTGACCAATCCGTGACAGGAGCATAACCAAAAGAGGGTGTTTTAGGAAAGCCCCTCATGTTCTGTAAAGACTTAGGGCCCTATCATACACCCGGCGCAATGCGGCACAAGGCTTTTTCAGTTTGTTCATAACAATTTGCTTTTGTATAATGTTATCATTATTAGCAGTATTATTTATTATATGCATATTTATTTTTATTTTATTATAAACAAGCTTAGATTTGCCCACCTGTCAGGTTTTAGACCATATGGGGCACAGCATGTGTATTTGGATATATCTGAGTTTTTTGAACACACTTTGTTATTATTGTTCATTTATTAGTTTGCTGGAAATTAGAACTGAATTTAGAAATAGTTTGGAACAAATCTTTGCGTTTAACAAATGAAATTAATAATATATAGGCTAATGGATATCTGGGCGTACAACACGTTACCCGATCCACGAGAGTGAAAGCGAAAGTAAACAATAAGGAGGCTCATCTCTTATTCTCGCACTGTAGATGCTCTGTTTAACTGTTTTCTCTCTAG
Source organism: Danio aesculapii (assembly GCF_903798145.1). Classification (NCBI taxonomy): domain Eukaryota; kingdom Metazoa; phylum Chordata; class Actinopteri; order Cypriniformes; family Danionidae; genus Danio; species Danio aesculapii. The sequence goes on from NC_079445.1 coordinate 26,476,741, forward strand.
TGAAGTGTTCAGTTTTTACACTTACAAAGTCCGCCATGTAAATAGCAAATGCACTATGGCGCGGCACAACTGGCTCTTAAAGGGAATGGGAGATGAGACGCTGATTGGTTTATTCTCAAAACACACCTATAACTCATTAAGAGAATAAGCTCAACACTGTTAGACCATGCGCCATGGCACAATGTGGATTTTTCCATCCATGAAATAGCAAAAGTGGATTCTGACATGCCCTTAATGCGTTTGCACCCTGCGCTTTGGACTTTGCGCATGGATTGTCAAAATAGAGCCCATAGACTTTTGTAACCTTTAGAGACCGTTATGACCATTGTTCCACGACATGACACCTGAAGTTTAAGTTTAGTTTAATATTTAACTATTTTTGAGAGGAGCACGTTCTGATGATTGTCCCAGCTGGCCCACATTACCTAATCATGATCCTCCATTCAAAGGATCCCAAGTCACTATATATATCCTCATTTCCTTTTTACAACTATCTTCGTCTGGCAGAAACCCCCCTTCCCCCCTTCTTCCATCTTTATCCAGAATGGGGGGCACGGTGGCCCAGTGACTAGCACTATTGTCTCACAGCAAGAATACCAATGGCACTGGGTCATCGCTGGGCTATCTTGTATTTCTGTGTGGAGTTTGCATGTTCTCACCGTGTCCACGTGGGTTTCCCCCTGGGTTCCCCGGTTTCCTTCCACCATCCAAATATGCTCTATGTTATAGACAAAATAAGCCTAAATCTTTTATGTAGATGTCTTACTCTCAGGAAGTTCACCTTAGCCTCAGCAGCGAGGGAGTTTTGAGGTCAATCTCCCCTCACCCTGCGAAAGGGAGGGAGCCCTGGGCCCAGGGATCCCTTGAGCTCAGGGGCAGCCCCCGGGACAGCATGCCAAGCAAGCATAAATCATGTGCTAACTATGAATTCTTGAAATAGTAAAATACAATTGTGATTTTAATCAGATATCTTTCTCTAAGTCATACAGTCCTAGGTTTACATTCAAACTGAGACCCCAGGAAGCATTCATAAATTCACGCTCATCCATCATAAAGTCTGGCTTATCCAGCTCTGGGATAGAAAGCAACATGAAGCTAACAATCTCTCTGCACAGTTGGCACGCAGCCGCCCACAATTGAAGGCAATGGCCTTTTGCTGAATTACTTTCTCCTTAATCAATGACACTGCGAGTAAAGAAATATCTTCTGAAAAATGGGGATGAGCCATGTTATCAATCAAGCGTATTTGCGTTGTGTCTAATTGACTAGCCAAATACATCTCTACGTCTCGTCAAGGAGGAGTGAGAGAATTATGAGAAGGGGCACAGGGAAAATCAATTGTAAAATCCACCAATCAAACTCAGTGCAGCATAAGCGAGCACCCAGCGGGTTACTTATTTGTCACTAAGCGGATGCTTTTTTAACTTTCTAGCCAGTGTGCTGCTTCCATTGTGTATATAAACAGCTCTGTTAGATGAGGAGGAAAGATTGTGATGTCCAGGAAAGAACTTTTTAAAAAGACTTTGACAGGCATTGTGCTGTGGACAAACATTCACTCGACATGCATCCTGAGGATGGAAGTAGGAAACAATTAAGTGAATCAGCACAGAGAGACTTGTTTCCCGCAATAACAACAGTGAAAGCAGGTAGTGGATGCTTTTTATTATATTTTTTGTCCTGAGCCAAATAAAATATTTTGTCCCAGACTAGCTACACAGGGAAATACTTCCTTTGATTATTCTCTTCCAAGTGTTCCATTACAGAAATAGTGATGCCACTTAAAGGGGTAGTTCACCTAACAATAAAAAAATCTGCCATCATATACTTATCCTTCACTTGCTTCAAACCGGTGTGAGTTTCTGTCTTCTGTTAAACATAAAAGAAGATATTTTGAAAAATGTTGGCCATCTACAGTAGGATAAACAAATAATATGGAAGTCAGTGGTTACAGATTTCCAAAATATTTTTTAAATATTTTCCTAACAGGTTTGAACCTAAGGGTGTGCAAATGATTTTTCAGAATTTTCATTTTTTGTGTGTGAACTTTCCCTTTAAAAGCAAAGATGGAGAGAGTGATAATGATTTTTTGAATGGTACATTTAAATCAAAGGTGTCAGAGAAGAGGGCTGCAGTAAATTATTTATTTATGCACCTCTTTCAACAATGTGACATTCAGTTATTCAAATGTCGACATTTAAAATGCTTTGGTCCTCCTCAGCATCAGCTCCCCTTGACCCTGTAGGCACGAACCTCAATGTGACCCTAAAAGCATTGCCAAAACATCTTCAGCACTAAGAATAATGAATACAGATGAGGGAAGCACTTTAATAGATTACTTATTATAGCTGAACTGTGCGATTCCTGCAACTCTAGTGGTAATAAAGAAAACTGAAAAGTGGAAAAAAGAAACTACAAAGTATAATGAAAGTGATTCTCTATGTTGGTAAACATTTTCTTAATACTATTCTGTGAACAAACATGTTTCATTAATTATCTCAAGATATCAACATAACTCATTTACTCGTGATCTCCACATGTCAAAAAGTTATTTTCTCATGATCATGACTTAATCATCTCAAGATCTCTACATAACATAGTTATTTTCTAGTTATCATGACTTAATTTTCTTAAGATCTCTACATAACATAGTTATTTTCTAGTTATCATGACATCATTTTCTTGTTATCTCAACATAACTAAAGTTATGCCTATTTCTTGCTGCTTATTCTAGAATGTTAGCCATGCATATCGCAATATTACAGCTTTCACTTTTTAAAAGTAATTGTAAAAAACTTTGGAAAGGACACATTAAAGCTAAATCAAAATGAAACATAAAACAAAAACATTCTTCATAATCTAATTCATACAGGCAATAACTTATTTTTAATAATAATTAATTAATAAATAAATAAAAGCAAAAACGTCATGATAACAAGAAAACTAAGGTGACGCAGTGGCACAGTAGGTAGCCCTGTAATATGGTCCCCAATAAACAATCTAATTATTATAATTATTAACCTTGAATACAATAGTTCTGTCTAATGTTTATGTGAAAACTGCAATATATGTTTATTTTTCAGTATTATTTAATAAATAAAAAGATACAAAAGAGCACAATTTCTATAATTACAACACTATTCCTTTCATGTTTGATCAATTGAATTCATGCTTCCAAAATGCAGGCAAAAGGGGTAACTTTTGAATATGCTTCTACTGATAAAAAGAAGCAACAGGTGACTAGAAATACTGCAGTCGCATGTGCTTTAGCCTCTGGGCGTAAACTACAGCTTTCAAACAAATTGTGTTTTTAGAGTGACCCTGGACAGCGTCTCAGTGGACGGAGCCACTAATGGATCCGATGGCGTAGATGTTGTCCTGACTTATTGGAGCCTATGTGACATTGATGCAATCAGGAGGAGTTAAGTGTCAAGCCACAAAGGTCTGCCTGAGGCTAAAGCTCCCTGATTAATGTGTTGAAATTTCTTCATGATGTCCCCATTGAAAATAATTAGGAGTGAGTCATCACTAGCTCAGCCGCCGATGTTCCCTCCGAGTCTCATCTTCTCATGAATAACAATCATTTTTCTGCTGCTTTGGAAACAAGAAGGCTGCAGAGGTATCCCAAGAAAAGGTATTTAATTAATTCCTCGCCGTTAATTAATTCACAATTTTTGTTTGGATTTGTGCTGTAAATGTATTATTATAGCAATTATGTCTTAAATTGTGATGTTAAAAATAGATAAATGTAACATATAATATTGCTACCCATTTAGGTTGTTGGTGAAATTGGCCCTGCAGGTTGTGGAATTACAATCTCAATTAAATGAGAAATGTAGTGAATACAAATGTATTTAACACACTGCTATTTTAGTGTCATTTGGATGTACTTGGAAATACTTGGTGTATTTCTTATGATGTTTGTTTAGGTTAGTTTTATAGTTCCTGCTTTAAGTTTTAAAAAAATGTTTTATTTAGACACTGTAAAACACATTACAAAAATATACAAAAAGGATAACATAAACATGTAACAATAAGCAAATACACTGAGTATTTTGAGCAAAAAATAAAATAAAGAAAGAAAGAAAATAAATAATATAAATAAAATAAAATACAATCAAATCAAATAAATAAAGAGTTTGGATGTGTTTGTGGTGTTTGTGAAGGGGTTTCCACATTTTAATGAAAATAGTGCTAGGAAAATACCTAATGTTCTGTAATTTCAGAAAATAAAGAACATGTCTTATCCAACAAGTGTCAAAAGGAGGGTTAGGGCTATTCTAGTTTTAACCGCCTATTAAGCACCTAGCCAGAAGGGTTACAAAAATGAGAGTCGACAAAAGTCTACAAAATGAGAGGGTTAAGTGTGGCTGGGTGGGAGAACTGCAAATAAACCAATAATTGGACAAGGTGGAATATGAACAGCGGTAATAGCAGACACCGAGAGGAAAATTTGCCTCTAAAAAGAAAGCAGGGAAGGATAAGACCAAAACATACGGTGTGAATCAGAGTAGCTGAACCAGAATGACACCTGTCGCACTTAGGATCAATAGACGAGTGGATGCTCTTGGACAATGAGCTCTAGGCCTTCCTGTTTTCATTTTATTTTATTTAAAGTTAAAGATTATTTAAAGGCGATGTAGAATTTGTTTTACTAAATTTAAATACATTTGTGTATTTTTAGTCATTTTAGTTTTAGGCTAACCTAAATAAGAAATATTTCATTGCAAACTATGTGAAAAACACGTTTATTTTTATTTAATCTTTTTCTTAAATAGAAAAAATATTTTTGTTATTTCCCAGTACTGGGTTGCAGCTGGAAGGGCATCCGCTGTGTAAAACATATGCTGGATAAGTTGGCGGTTCATTCTAAGCTGAAGGAAAAATGAAAGAAGGTTTAATTGTAAAGTTACTGAAATGTTTGTCACTCGCAAGTGTTTTTAAGGGCTTGTGACTGTTTGAACATTTTAAGCAGAGTAAATCATTCAGGCACAAGAAATTATACTGTTTGTTACTATAAAAAAGGATGAATTGTAATTGTGTTATAGTTGACATTTGATTATTCAATTTATGTACCCGAATATTGTTTATAATAAGTTTAATTCACTTGAATTTTTGCTGTATTTATCAATACTTGTGATGCACTCCTCTTCAAAATCATCTCAGTCAGTCTAAAATGATTTTTTTTTTTCCAGTCTTCCAGTCATTTAGTGAAATTGTAATCAATATCGCAATATGTCTCGCAGGAAAAAAGTATCGCAATGTCAGTTTTTTTCCAATATCGTGCAGCCCTAATGGGTATACTCACTTTTTAAAGTAAAAGTCAACCTGTTGCTTTTAGGGCAGCAGGTTTACTTACTTTTTAATCATATTAAATAATCACTTTTAAGGTGCAGTTCAGTTTAGATCGGCACTCATGCGAAGCTAATATCATTTCATTTTTACCTGTGCGTCCATGAGCAGGTGTCTCATTAGAGCCATGGATTGGTTCAAAGTGTCCCTCTCGGTGGGCAGAAAGGTGTCCTCTTCATGACTCATGACGTTGGGTCTGTTCACCATGAAGTGTGCGATTTGGTCGTTCAGGCTGTTCAGAGATTGCACAGCTGGAAAGAACAAATAAAAGATGGATCAGAATGTTAGCATCCCCTATATATGTTTGATATTTTATTACGGTCAGGTTTACATTATAGTGCAGCAACCTGCGACACATAAAGCATGGTTATTATAACGTCACTTATGGTATAATTGCCCTGTCATTTATATCAGATAACATGAGGCCATGAGACTCTGAGCCGTTATTGCTTTTCTTGAATTGCTCCGGGCAAAAAAAAGCCCATAAAAATAAAGCCAGATCTGGCACTCCATTTGGACCAAGTGTCAACCATAGGATAGCAATCAAAGACCTTTTTCACACATGCTGTTTGCAGACTCGCTTTGGATTTTCACACAGACAGTGTTTCTGCAGCTTTTGTAGAAAAACAAACTGAGTATTTCCAATAATAATAGCCATTAATTGTAAAAACAGCTGTGAGTAGCAATGAATACATACATAAATCTAATCATTAAATTTAGACATTTAATTTATATGAGAAGCAGGACCACATTCACATAACCATTTAGAAGCATGAATTGTAAAAAATAATAATAATAATAATAACAACAAGGATGCATTCAACTGTTTAAAACTGACAGTAAAAACATTCATAATGTTAAAAATACTTTGAACTTTATCAAAGAATCCTGTAAAGCTAACTGTAGCAAGGTTGGCAGAAAAATATTATATAGCGCATTACAGTTTGAATAAGACATGATCAGGAATGTTTCTTAAGCACCAAATCAGAATTGATTTGATTTGCAGCAAATGAACAGCCCAAAACCAAAAAGAAAACCTGTTGTTTAAGAGGGCATCTAAAGCTCAAGCGGTTTCACTTTCCACAGAGAACGCGTGGCGCACGGCTATTTTTGAAATAACGAACTTTTTGAGCTGATGATTATAACGGGCGCGTGATTGAAGTGCTTTTGACATCTGATCCTTTCAGAAACGGATAAACGCGAGAGAAGCGCAAAAAAACAAAAGAGAAAATGATTCTTTCAGCAACCTAAAACATGAACAAACTGCCATGTTTAACTATTATCATCATCTTTTAGACTATTATGAACTTGGAATGACAGAATTACTTTCTAACAGAGGTTACATGTGCTGGTGAAGATTAATAATACAGATGAGAGGTTTGCACTGACTGTAGGCTATATTTCATGTTGTTTTTGAACCCAAACAAGGACTAAATGTATGCTGTGTGTAGTTTTTCTGTAATTGGTAACATATCGGAGACTAATGGTCTGTTTGTGTTCATATACGTTGCATTTATTCATTTATTTTATATAATTGTAGATGTTACAGTAGGCTATCATTGATCTGCAGTTATAATCAAATCATGTTCATAAAAATGTTAGTAATGAACATTTATACACAAGCTTTTATGTGTATAAAGCATCTGTTTTGTGAGAAGTGCTTGTCATTTGATTTGTGAATGACCTTTACAGCTTTACTGTAAACATTTCCTCGAGCAAGAATGAAGTAGACCTAAACTTTCTGTCATACACTATGCCCACCAAAAGAGTACCCGTGTTTCTCCTACCATTATATAAGGGGGGGGCGCCCCGCCCTCCCAACGGCTGTACCCCCCCCCCCCCCTTGAAGGTACGTTAATTGTACTATATATTGCCAGATCACAATATATAGTGCCAGATCACAACTTCTTTTAATAAACAAACTAAACAGCCGTGTGTAATATCTTATTTACACAACTGCATGTCATTTCTGTTTTGCCCTCGCGTCACTGCAGCTAAAATATATACAGATGCAGACATCCCAAGTCTCCTGTAAGTTCTAAGAGTCTCCCGCAAATGCCTAGAGACTCACGGATGCCCGCAAACAAACGATAATCTCCTGGAAATCGCGCGTCTCCGGCCCGGTCCTCAAATACGTCCCGCATTCCTCCCCGCTCTTCAGATACATCGCACATATCCCATGCTGTGATGCGAGCAGAGCTATCTCCTAGTGTCTAGTTATGACCTCTCCAGAAAGCTTTTGCGTGTCTTCTGCAAATTCCTACCGGCTCCGTGATCCCCAAAATTGATTAAAATACCCCGGAAATCATGGCGACGGGGGTGAAGGAGCAAGAGAACGGAATGCGAGAGGCACAGTCATGTTCTAAGCATTACATTTGTTAGGTTAAATGAATAGAGCAGTAAAGATATTGCGAGTGCAAATTCCTCTATCTCTCTCATTGAGAGATCTGCTGTCAATAGTTGGAGACGAGCAAATTATTTGAATGGTCCTGCATGTATTTAGGCCTTTTTACATATAACAACTAAAAGTTCTGCGTTTTGACAATTCTATAAGTTCACTAAAAGCTGGCTGGAAATATTAGATAAAACTTTTAACATAAATATTTAATAATATAACTTCTTGTAATACACTCATTGTTATAAGAAGTAGTTTATGAGCCTGTTTCCTTTTAGTAAACTAGTATTAGATTTATAGATCTGCATTTTTACTAGTTTTCATCTTTCATCATTTGCAATGTTTCCAAATTGCATTGTTTGTCATTTTTCTGTGGCGGTTCATTCTGCTTTGGTGACCCCTGATAAATAAGGCACTAAGCTGAAGTACAATTAATGGATGAATTATTTTCTGTAAAGCTCTGGCCATGGAATGTTCACATCTGAATTTTTATAAGACACATGTTTAATAAATGTCTCAATAAATGGGCCAGACATTTCTGACTTTCCATACCAAGAGGCTCAGGAAATGTTCTTCCAGAAGCCCATAAAGATATGTTGCAGTGACAAAAGCTGCACAGTTTGTGAATAAAAATGTTATATGTTAAAAATAATAGTAATATAAATGTTTATTTATAATTTAAAAATGGTTGTAGAGTTCCAATAGTTGTTCAGTTATTTACTGCTGTCATTAAAAGACCATGACTCCTTGTGTCAGTGTGAGTCTGAACAGCCACGTTGCGTCGTGCTGCGTCGGAAACACTCAGTACCATTGGTACCCTTTAGGCAGTGGAAACGCAAGCCTGATAAACGTGAAAACCCATATCGTACCACTCAGTGGAAACGGGCCATAAGTAAGGCAAAGTTACTTTTCTGGGGAGAAACTCAATATTGTAATGCATTAATTGCAAAAGTAACTTTCCCCAACACTGCTTTCGATGTATTTTCAGCTTGTTTACTAGGCAAAAAAAAGTCTGTATCTCAAGTCAACCCTTCGCAATGTTATAATTCCAATACTGTACTTCATTACAGCGAGCAGCATGTTTGCCTTCATTGGCGTAGGTGTACCTGTGTGCGTGGTCTCAGCTGGTATGTGTCTGGCTTGGTTAGCTCATCAAGCTCTGCTGTAAACCTCCAGATGATAGGGCTCATTGGCATGCAGTCTGCCCTTCTCTAATTCTTCTCCCATGGGCTCGCAGCTCCCTGCGCAAGCTTCCATTTACCATTAATCCCTCTCACTTAGCGAAGGCTGCCAGAATTATTGTAAGTCCATTACCACTGTAGAAATCTCACATCCATGCCCATTTGAATGCATTTATTCATAGTCTCCGGCAATCACGCCTGACCCTTGTTTGCCTCTATCAATCAGTGCATCAGCATTTGCAACAAATTAAAAGAGACACATCAGTCTTTCCCCCCCAACAACAACCTCACATTGAAGAGCATTCAGTGTGGCATTGACCTCAGCTGGCCAAGAAAATAATGCTGACAAATATGTACAATAATTACAGATTTTGTTCCACTCATCAGCTCTGATGGCAAACAAGCCAATGCTATAGGGTCATGCAGAAAGAGGGATAATTATACAGACAGAAAAAGAGATACGTATTTACTAACACTCCTGATGTGCCATTAAGATGCATAGTTTGGTTGACTGGATCGCAAGTAGATGAGGAAGATGCATTCCTGTTTGCCCCAGATGTTTTAATCGGTCACTTTTGTCTACTTTCGACCACTTTTTGATAAAAAAAAATTGTACACTTCTGCCTTAAGTCCAAGTTGTAGCCGGTATAGCCTTCACACAGTCACATACTGTACCTTTTGCAGTACCCTGACAAGCAACTCTCAAAAAATGTAACTACGCATGAAGACGATATAGAACACATGATCTGTGATTGGTTGGCTTGATAGTGGTGGCAAGTGTGGGCAGGGTTGAGAGGCTGGTGGCATGAATTTATAACAAGTCTTGAGTCCTGCAGAGGAGCTCTAGATGAATACTTTTATTTTGTGTTTATTTTATGAATAAAGTTGTTGAATGTTGGCTGGTTCCCACCTCTTTCTGAATGAGTGTGAGTTGAACTCCTGTTACTGTAGCATTTTGCACATTTCTGGCGTAAACTAAAAACCCTGACAAAGAAACTCAACATAGTGAGCACTGACATCCAGGGTGCGAATTACAGGGGGGGGGGGGGGGGGGGGGGGGGATTGACCCCCCTAAATAACGCTTGACCTCCCTGAAGGACGTCAAAACATGATGTATGGGGGGGTCAACCCTTTAATAATGAGAAATAGTTCACTCTGAAATAATAATGTTAATGATTATAATAACAGAGAATATAAATATACATTTGACCACCCCTTTAATGGTTAACACCACTGTGAATCCAAAATTGTGCCAATTGGTCTATGCAAGAAGAAAAAAATATTCAACAGTCACAGCACAAATAGACATGGTAGGTGATTACAAGACACTTTTAGGTAAACTGGTGTTGGTTTCAACATACAGCCTAAAATACAGTAAAATTAGATGCATAGTTTGTATAGTTTGACCTACAGTAACCACTGAAATAACTAATCAGAGGATATTGTCGGTCAGACACTAAATATCCCTCAAAACACTGAACCCTTACATATGTTTTCTTAATAAATTAGATGTAATTTAAATAAATACATAAATGACTGAAGCTTGTATTACACAAACTACAGTAACATTAATGAAAAAGTTGACCCCCCCTGATCGTCAATGTATAATTCACACTCTGCTGACATCCCACTGCCTACTATAGTATTGGAAGTACTGTACACTGTAAAACCCAACAGCCAGATTTATCAAGTGAGATGAGTGTAGTTAACTCAAAATTGACTGAAAGTTAATTCTACTCATTTGAAAAGAGTTTTGAACTCAGTGTTGAAGGAAATTAGTTAATTAAATACCTCATTACTTCAACTTAAATGAAGTAAGTTCACAGTACTCATATAGATTTGTTTTATTTATAATAATTTTTTAGGGGTTTTTCACCTTTATTATGATAGGACAGTAGAGATTTCAGACAGGAAAGCATTGGGAGCAGAGAGAGGGGAAGGATCGGCAAAGGACCTCAAGCTGGGAATCGAACTCGGGTTCTTGTGAGCACGTCGGTGATATATGTCGGCGCACAATACCACTAGGCTTTTTAACTCAAATGATTTGTTGCAATCGGTTTCCTCAAACGGTTTGAATTGACTTAACCTATTGTGCTTTACCGTACTCAGTTGGTTTGAGTTCTCTTCATTTATTGGGTTTTACTGTGCTCAAATTGCTTCATTTACTCAACTGGATTAAGTTCACAGTACTCATTAGGATTAGATTTTGAACTTAAATGGTTAGTTGCAATTAGTTTCCTCAAACGGTTATTGTACCTTAACTTTTTGGGTTTTACAGTGTATTATTGCAGAGCACAACAGACAGAATGCATAAGTATAAATGCCCACAACATTGTTAGCAACATGCAAGCTATGCACTGTGTGGTACAGTAATCACTTGACACACAAGCAGAAATTAGGTTTCATATACTCTGAGACAACCTTGACACATTAGAACGACTCCAAGAGCAGATTTGTTATTCTTAGAATTGTTATTACAATCAGGACTGGAAAGTGAACATTGAGGTTTTGACCTTCAAGCCACTTTGTTTTACAGTATATGTACTTACAGTGTACTTAAATAAAAAAGGGTTTACTGGGTTAAATAAGGTAACAACAAAGGATAAGGTTGTGTTCAGGAGTAGGGTTAAGAAAATAACTCCACTCTATTGTATGACCAGTGTGAATGATCATTTCGGGATCATTGCTGTCTATAGAAGATGAGTGAGCTCACAGATTTCATCTAAAATATCTTAATTTGAGTTATGAATAAGAAAGAAGGTCACTGGAGTTGCAACAACATGCGGCTGAGTAAGTAATAACTGTTTTTTTTGTTTTTATTTTGGGTGAACTAACCCTTTATTTAAACACACACACACACACACACACTGATTCAAACAACCCAGGCTCATTCTGAAAACATGCCGCTATATACTTTTCAGGAGATTGTCAAATCCACAACCTGAATCCACCAGAGGATTACGCTTTCTGAGATCTCAAATTTTTCGAGTGCCATTTGTGCCTGCTGTTCATGCGTAAATCCACCAGAGGCCGCTGTCGACTGACTGACTGACCTACTGAATGACTGACCGATCAACTGTCCCACCGTCCTCCAACCCTAAACCCAACCAACAGTGTTTTCAAAAGCACCAATTGACCCGTCCACCCAGTTCTCTAAAACCAACCGTTTTAAAAAGCAATACAGAAAGAGAAAAGCCCTTGCCTGGTTTTTACCATGTTTTCAGATTTTACCACATTCTCACCCTGTTATTTACTTGTTTTTTTTTTTGGCTTCTGTTTTTGTCTTACCCCCTTTCTAGAACCATTCTTCACCGGACTTGAACCCCGTTGTTGTGGTCAACTACACTCTGCATCTCAAGTCCGCTGACGTTCATGCCAAGCTACTGGACAAACTGGTAACAGTTGGAAAAAGCCATCCATACAGAGTTAAGCAGTCAGCTGGTAAGCACGAAAAGGAACAGCATCATACCGCCTTGTAGAGTCCGTTTTAAAGATGAAATGCAGTCATATGTACTTTCGATTACATTATTCGCGATATCTAGATGTGTATATACAGTAGGGCTACTGTACGTCTTCAGCCTACGTTGGATTCAAACCTCACTTTTGCAGCATCCCTATTACAGTAGTTAATAGCCAGTTTATATAATGACTATTGAGTACATATAATAGTATTTAAGTGCAAAACAAAACTGTAAAACAAAGTGCTACCAAACTAATTATTTAGAATTTGATTTTAGCATTTCATTGGGACTTGAAAAGTGATGCAGGTTGAATCAACAAAAGAGTAAGTACACAATACTAACAGATACTTCAATTATTTTAGGTGAACCGTCTCTTTAAGAGTCTAGCTATTGAATCTTGCAGCTGTCAGTCAACAAGGGAGCCTGTTAGTTAGCACTCAATGCATCAAAAGCAGCCCTGTCTGCTACGCTTCACTGTTTAAAATCTCAAGAAAATAGCCAACTCCACTTTCTCCATCTGTACTGCAGTATATACATCCCTATTAACAATTAAATCCCTCAGCCAGGGGGAAAAAAAGTCAATCTCTGTTTAAGGATAGGAACTTTTGGGTTGCTAACTCAAATATTTATACACTATGCAGCAACCATTGACAAGTGAGAGAATATGTGGTCCATTCATTAGATGAATAAAATAAGGACCAATTTGATCACATAATGCACAGTTAATGAAAACTTAATTAAGTTTGGGAGGATGTGACTCAGCAGATCCAAAGGTCCTTACCAGTAAAAACAGAAGCACAAGGGCATGAAAGAGCTTTTACTATCTTCCTTTCACACTGAGGTGTGGATTTAAAATGTGGTGCAGTCAGCTACAGCATTGCAGGGGTCATTTAAGATTTGAGAAAGATACCTTCAACCGGAGACAGCAAATAAATGCCACTGTCTGCTTTCAGAGTTTTCCAACTAGTATTACTTCCATTTTCCATGGGTGGATTGTTTTTTTTTGTGTGATCGGAGATGCTCAAATCGCATTTCAGGAAATACCACAATATCTCTGCTATTGCTGACTGTGGCATAACACAATGCTGGAACGGAATCACATTGTTTCCTTATTATCCTCAGCCACTCTGGAGATAAAAGTCAGGAATCTTGTTTTCATAAACATTGGTCCATTCACTAAAATTGGAAGAAGTTGCTTAGAAACAGCACTGTTGAATTGTGGGTTGTAAAATATTACAAATACAATTCATAACCTTTTTTTCATCTTTGCACTGCTCTATGGAATACTTGATTCTGGTCAATTCAAAGAAAAATTATTGTATGATTGCTGAGCTGTATAACTATATATATATATATATATTTCTGTGTCTGTTTTCTATTTCAGTGCATGATAAAATGCCTTATCTTACAACCCATATTGATACTCTCACTGCTCTTGTTTTCAACTAGAATATATGCCTGAAACAAGATAAATCTTCTTGTAGAACAGATAGTAAGATCCATTTACAGGCGATGCATATTGAAAACAAGTGTATTTTGTTTTACTGCACTAGCAGACTTTATTTATTCTCTGAATACTGGTGTTAACATAGAGTAGTGATACTTCTCAAGTTTTTAAAAGTATGTATTTATTGATAGGTTTAAGTAAATATTTACATGCATATATTATGAGTTTCACAACAACTCACAAATCTAACAATCATTAACTGTTTGTTTGTTTGTTTGTTTGTTTGTTTGTTTGTTTGTTTGTTTGTTTGGACAATTATGAATTTTTTTCTTTGATAAATTTAACCAAACATAAAAATATATAAAAGGTTAAATCAGTCTGAATTATTCTAGATATGAACAGAATAATGTGCATTACTGTCTCTGAAACTAGCAAATCTGTAACTAATGTAGAGTTTTGAGAATTTTTAAGAAGATTCAGTCCCATTACATTCATTTATTCACTCATTTTCTTTTTGGCTTAGTCCCTTTATTAATCCGGGGTCGCCACAGCGGAATGAACCGCCAACTTATCCAGCACATGTTTTATGCAATGGATGCCCTTCCAGCTGCAACCCATTTCTGGGAAACATCCATACACACTCATTCACTACGGACAATTTTTAGCATACCCAATTCACCTGTACCGCATGTCTTTGGACTGTGGGGGAAACCGGAGCACCCGGAGAAAACCCACATGAACGCGGGGAGAACATGCAAACTCCACACAGAAACGCCAACTGACCCAGCCAAGGTTTGAAACCTATCTCCCCCCACCATCGCCTCCCATTATATTCCTAAACTAATTATTTTTTCAATAAGTTGTTTAAATAATTCAGTCTTAAGTAAACAGAAAGACGAGTTTATAAATCAATCAATAAAAAAGAAAATATTCCTTGACTTTATAAAAGCTGCCTTTGATTTTTTTCTTAATTAATCTAATGTTTTTGAATGAATCAACTGAGCAATCACCACCTACTAGTGCAATACAACTTGCAAGAGTCATTTGTGAGTTTAAATGGGAAATATTATTAGTGGTGGCATTAATAACAGACTGAAAGTCCATCCAGAACACTGATTCAAGGACCATGACACTAAATCATGTAGGGCTGGATGACACAGCAAAAATAAAAATAAAAATCACAATATAATGTTGCATATCATTCGGTATCGATAATTAATGAATATTTTTGATAATGAATATTAAGATTTTTAAAATGTATTTAACTAAGGCATTTTAATAGTCAAGGATAAAAAAATGTACTAAACAAAAATATCTCGTCTCTTGTGTTTTACAATAAAATAAACATATGTGTTAAATAAATAAAATGTTACAAAGTCTGTGCAATGGTAAAGTGTACATGCTGAACAATCAAAGCAAACTTTAAGGTGGATCAACATCTGTAAGGTGTCAATAATAATGGTACAGTAAACCTCAAATTGTTTAAACAAAACAATTTTAATTTACAAACTCCTCACTGCTGTTTGTCACGGCTCTCATTTTTGCGTGTTATTCTGACCCGAGTATGTTCACATATTGTGTCTAAAAGCACATAAAAAATGTGCGGCGTGTGGTTGAGAATGTTTTCAACTAGGTTCACCTGGAAAATGCGAGAGCATCACATGCGCACCACTTGCACACAATGTGCATGTCGCTCACCATTTGCGCGCACAAGCTGTGCCCCTCGATTGAAAATAACCCTAAGCTTATTGGCATTCCTGAGGTGTGCACTCAAACACATTTTAATAAAACTATAGCGCGTCATACTGAACTCTTTGGGGGGTTTTTTAATCGTTATTGACAAATACCAATACCGTTTTATTGGCCCAGAACTATGTTATAGATTTTTAAAGATATAAAGTTTCCAAGAAGGGTTTTTTAGCAGTGAAAAATCTTTTGTAGAATGGAAACGTTCTATAGATGTTAAAGGTTCTTCATGGAACCAACTATTTCACTTAAGACATAATTTTTAAGAAATAACCCATTGTTGATATCAAGATGATTTTTTTTTACATTTATGTTTATATACTTCAGCATGGAAAAAAGTTACAATTACAAAATCAATTATTAGAAATCAATCAGCTTTATTAATAAATTATAAATGTCAGAGAAGCACGTTATCAGTACAAATAGAAAAAATATAGCTCACAAACAGCTGCAGTTTTAGTGTGTTAAAAGCCCACAAAAACAAATCCTTGACAGGGAGGGATGATGTGGAAGGTCATAGCCTGTGTGGGCTCCTCTATTGACCAATAAGGTCATTCTCAGAAAACAGAGATTGTGAAACAGGCCTGCCATAAAATGCAGTAGCAGTCGTGCTGAGCCCGTATGTGGAGCAGATTTATGATCAGACCTCGTCTCCGGGTGCCGCAGCACATCTCAGAATCAAAGCCAGAGCTAAATAAAATGTTTATGGTGCCAACTGACGAATGGAGTCTAATTTCAAATTCAGCAGTTTACGAGGTGTCGGAAAAGAGGATGCCTTAAGATGTGACAGAGGATAATGAAACCACGACATTGAAAGTGACACGGCGTCACATACTGAAACGCAGTGCAATACATTGTTTCAATTTTCCAGCAGTGCTGTCTGTCATTGGAGTTGGTGGTTCAATGCGACAACTAAGAGGCTTTTTCCAAGAACAAATCAATAAAGACTGAGTCTCAGTATCTGTGTAATGACATAGAGATATCTGCCTTAACAGCAACAGCTAAAGAACTGACTTAATGTTTCACACTGTTCATTTATAGACACTTTGCAATCAGACCAGTGTCAGGTTGTGAAAGGTCTGCTGAAGGGAGGATCTCTTTAAAATCTCTTTAGTATGTCAGTAGTTTTTTTTTTTAAAGAAATGTGATCAACTAGCAAGTCAACAGATTATTAAGTGTGCTTCTTTTTTATACTTGAGAAAGATTTATTTTGAAGTACATCAGAGCTCAAAAATGTTTCCAACTGCTCATATTTTGTCAACAAGATGAGATGAACTCACTTTAAAATGAAAACATTTAAAGTCAAACATTTTATATAGCTTTATCGTGGCTATAAGGGTAATTATTTTGCAAATAATGATAAGTTTCTTGCATAGAATAATTTTTCAGTTCATAAAACCTCAATGTATTGTCAGGAGCCACGGGTATTCATTTTGTTTTGCCTATATGTTTTTGTTATTATTGTTATTGATTCTTAAAGCCAATCTACAAGTCTGGCAGGAACACTTTTAGCTTAGCATAGATCATTGAATTGGATTAGACCATTAGCATCTTGCTCCAAAAATTTCCAAAAAGAACATGAAAAGTCGCTATTTTCTAGGCTGACATGCCTAGGAACTTTCCTCTTATTCAGGCATAATAACGAATGATCTTTGCTGCTCTACCATGGCTGCAGCAGGTGCAATAATATTAAGCGGTGCCTGAAAATCTTAAACATGGAGACATTTGTGAGACAATGCATAACATCATTGTGCGTGCTGCAGCTGGCATAACAGGAACTTTTGTTGGTGCCAATATCCTAGTGGCTAGTGTGTCAGCACATTTCAATCACATGGCTTACTTAAACCACCTAGTTTAAGGTCCTAAAGACCATTTTAAGGGATGTAAACAAAAACAATGGTCCAAACATATTTCCTGTTTTACATGTTTCATTTCTATTGCTTTTAAGCTAAGCTAAAAGTGCTTCTGCTAGACCCGGATATTGGCTGAATGGATTCAAAAATAGTGATACTTAGATGTTTAACCCTAGGGGTGATGTAAAATGAGCTTATTTTCCAAAACAAAAAGTAGAGTTTCCTTTAAGAGTGCTGATACCTACTGACGTTTATTTATAAACTGATTTCGAGAGGATTAAGTGCCTATGATTGACCACGGCTGGTCCCATATTAGCTAATGCATGATTCACCAATCAGATGATTCCTAACCAACCATACTGTAAATAACCATAGCATCTTACCTTAGCCGTCTTCGTCTTGAAGAATCCCCCCTTACACCCCTTCTCCCTTTTTTGTTGATAGGGTGGCACAGCGGCCCAGTGGTTAGCACTGTTGCCAGGGGCGTAGCAAGCGGAGGGGATGGGGGAGATACGTCCCCCTCACTGTTAGAGACAGACCATTTAGAAACAGGTGATTAATAATTATATGAACGTGATCTTATACAGCCGTCCCCCCCACTTTTAAAATGTCCGCTACGCCCCTCACTGTTGCCTCACAGCAAGAATGTCACTGGTTCAAGTCTTTACCTGGCCAGTTGACATTTCTGTGTGGAGTTTACATATTCTCTGTGTGAATTTCTAACGGGCTCTCCAGTTTCCTCCCACAGGCCAAAGACATGCGACATAAGTAATTGACCAAATCAAATAGGGACCATAGAGGAGCTCTTAATCAGCAGTATCTCTCTCCATAGCAATTCCTTATCTGCCATTCGCTATAACATATTCGCTATAGGAGTTCTCGAGATCTACCTAAGCTCAAACTCCCCTCTTCGAGGATCTTATGAGCTCAGGGCTCTCTCTCAGGACAGCATGCCAAACACGCTTTATACTCAATCATCAGCTAAGTGTAATCTCTTGAATTGCATATATTGAATGACCAATGACAATGGTTTCAGCATGGTTTCATTTTAATTAACCGTTTAGGTTTTTCAATTAGTCATATCAGTTGATGATTCAGTGAGTCATTTATAAAGATGTTTGCTCATTTTGATTACAAGATGTATCAACATTTTGAATGAATCATTTAAGTGAATGATTCCAATACTACTTTTAAGACTTTAAGACTACTGAGATATTAACATATATTTTTAAATCAAATAAAGAATATAACACTTTGAAAATTAAAAAGGAAATTTGTTTCTTTATGCAATTTGTGACTTTGTTCAGATAATGACTTCTTTTAACTGTGATTTGTAAGTTAGGGTTTAACAATCCTTTAACACTGTATGCACTGTAAAGATGTTAATGCTGAATGTTTCCACCCACCAATTCATATAGTCTATCACAATGAGATTTCCTGCTAACAAAAACACACTGTGTTTTTCACCGTTTCCTCTTACAACTCAATAGAATCTCAAGATTTGTTTATTGCTGTTAAAAAATCTGTTAAGCACTTCTCTTTGCTGACTCTTTGTGTGCATGTCAGTCATAATGAAGCATTACAGTCTGATCTGAGAGATGAATGTAATAAAGTTCAAGCTGTTCAAAGTGACAGCTTCGTAATTACATCAGAGAACAGTGTGTCGTCACACACAACAGACTGCAGATTCCCTGGTGGAGACATGAAAGAGAAAGTCTGAAGGAAAAAAAACAGAGCTGAACCAAGCCTGTGGCCATCTGATCTCTAATCTTGCTCTCAGATGATGACAACTGATGGCTGGTGTCCTCTCTCTCGCAGGCTGACAGGAGATGAGAAGAGCCCTATGCTGAAGCCAACGCAGGGCCTCCCACTCGCTCACCCTGCCAGCGTGGCCCCTGGAACACATTACCATGCAAATGACTACACGCACCGCTCTCTCGGAGAGCGAAATGACACATTAAACGTTCCGACAGAAGATAAAATATGAAAACTTTCTGAGAACGCGTGGAAAATGATTTTGAGAGTCATAAGCCAAGCTGGGGTTTTATGATTCGGGAGAGATCAGTTCTTTATGAGCCAAAGATAAGATGATAGAATGAATCGCGTAGGTCTGTTATGCATTTCGATCAGGCTTGACCACAAATGTTCATTAGTTTCGCAGCAGAGTTTATTTTTGGATGGAAGGGAGTTTGATCAACTGGGATTAATGAGGTTAAAATATTTTGGCTGCTTCTCATATTTGTTATTCTGTTGAAACAGGCATAACTTGTGTGAAAAGATAATGTGAGGAAGTTCGAATAAGCTTTCTCAGAGTATTAGATATGAGTATTAGATATGTGAACAAGGAGTCAATATATTGGTTATACTGTTGGTATGTACTGTATACAGTAACTACTCACTTTAAAATTATTGTGAAAAGATCTACAGTAGATGTTTCCTTGGGATTTCATTGTTTTTTGAAAATCAGTTATACACTTTGCTTTTTGATAAGAAATATTCCTATCACGAAATATATTTATTAACCTATATATCAGTGATTGGCTTCTAAACAGGCCCGGTAACAGACTTGCGTGACAGGGGGAAATCAAAAGTTGTGGTAGGGCCACATTTTCAAGGGTATAATGCATTTATAGCATTTCATAGATTTAATATTTACATTTTTTTGTTTGGTGTGTGTTAAATGAGACATAACTGTTACAGTACATAATGCCCTTTCTATAGGATACAAACATACTAGTTTTATCTCATTTGTGGTCAAAATTATAGGCACCCTTAATAATTATGAGTGAAGAAAGCCAGGAAAAAAGTATGTACAGTATTTGTATTTGTCTGTCATTTTTAATTTTATTGTATTAATGTTTTATTTTAAACATTTGAACACATTTCATTGAAATAAAACTGAATAAAAACTCTTTATGAAATATATTTAATGTAAAACTTTTTAATACATGTTTTATTCAATAATTTTTGCAACCTCAATTTGTCAAAAAGACGACTGTGTCCTCGCTTTACCCAGTAACACGATGATGTACTGGATCAGGTCCAATGTGTAGTGCATCCGGTTGTTGTTAGAAACAAGAATTAATTATAATAATTACTAAATTACCAATTACATTGTGTGTTATTAACGTCTAAACCTACCCTTAAACCCAACCCTCACAGTTAATAACGTCCAGACCAACCCCAAGCCTAAACCCAACTGTCACAGTAGAATGGGTATTAAACTTTCCATTACAATGTCATCGTGCTGCAGACTTTAGCGAGGATATCTTGAAAATAACAGCTCTAAATCTCCTTTAATCCATGAGGTTTGAGGAAACCCGGAAAGAGATTAGAGAGCATTATTCCATACAGAATCTCCCTATATACTTCAGGTTCTGTGATCTTGACGCATTTTGATCATTTCATATAGGATTAGAGAGCCTATACTGTATGTGTTAGTGACCAATCTTTATTTAATGAATTATAAGCAAGTGTTTATTTGTTTATTGTTGTTTGGAAACTAACAGAACTGGCCTTGCTTCCAAATATACATAGTTATCAGTTATTGGTATCGGTCAAAACATTCCATATTGGTACAGGCTTCCAAATAAAGGTAATAATAAGAGTAATCATTTACTGGTATTGACAAAATATTCTTTATCAGTACAGGTTTATTGTTATCGGCTCAATATCATTTTCATTATCTCTATATTAATGCAGCTTTCCAAATATAAGGAATTAAAATCTCTATATCAAAACAGTTGCTGGTTCTGCCTTCTCAATTAAACACATAGGTTATTAAAAATACCAACTTTAAGCCAATACGAGGCCAATAAGAAAGCAATCAAAATATCATAATCTCACACTGACTACCATAACAGACCAACATTTTTGTAGTCTGAAACCAATGAATGGAGGGAAATTAGATGAACTGGGATTAATGAGGTTAAAATATTTTGGCTGCCTCTCATATCTATTATTCTGTTGAAATAGGCATAACTTATGAGAAAAGAATGTTAGGATGTTCCAATGACAGTATTCTATAGATTGGTGAACAAGGAGTCAATATATTGGCCAAGGGTTTGTACTGTATAGGTACTGTTATGCGCTATATACAGTAAATACACGTTACATTAAATTACTGTAGATGCCCTATTTGATTGTGAAAAGATATGGATGTTTTCTTGTTTCAGCAGGATATACAAGTTATACAGCTTGCTTTTTCCTTAAAATATTCATATTAAGATATATATTTATTGGCCTATACATCAGTTACTGGCTACCAAACAGTTCCGGTACTAGACTTGCATGACTGGGAAAGCAATCAAAAGTTGTGGTGGGGTCACATTTTTAGGGTAATGTATTAAATATTTAATATTTACCATTTTGGTTTGGTGTATGTGTTAAATGATTTATAATTGTTATAGAACATAATGCCCATTTTATTGGCCACAATCATTGTAGTTTCTTCTCCTTTGTGGTAAAAATTACAGTTGTTGTCAAAATTATTGGCAGCCTTGATAAATATGAGTGAAGAAAGCTAGGGAAAATGCATTTGTATTGTATTAAATATGGTGAAAAATCTACTTTTCAAGCTGTTTGGACAGACACATGTGTAGGTATAGCGTATAGACGCTATATCTAAGATCCTTTATGTCTGTCTGTTGTCTGAGGCAGCCGAGGGAGGAGATTGAGGCACGCTGAGAGGCACGTAGAAACGGTGGGCGGGGAGGACTATAGGCTTAAAGGCGCAGTATTAAAAAAAACGCTACTTGGTGCTCAGAGTTATAAAACAGAAACCTATAAAAGGTATAATAAATAATCTGATGGGTGTTTTGAGCTGAAATTTTACAGACACATTCTGGAGACACACAAGACTTATATTAAATCTGGAAAAAGGGGTAATCTAGGTGCCCTTTAATCTTTCATTTAAAAAATTGCAACATTTCATTGAAATATTATATAATTCATTTAATGTAAAACATTCAAATACATGTTTTATTCAGTGCTTTTTGCAACCTCAATTTGTCAAAACAATCAATGTGTCCTCGCTGCACCTCGCTATAGTGGACCCGCATGTGAAAGTGATTGTTGCTAGAAATGAAAATAATTTTTTATTAATTATTAAATTACCCATTATATTGTGTTATTAACATATATACCTACCCCAAACTTAAATCCAACAGTCACAGTAGCATGGGTGTTACAACATCCACTACATATTGGACCTAATCCAGAACGTCATCGTGCTACAGACTGCAGTGAGGGCACCTTGAAAATAACAGCTCTAAATCTCCTTTAATCCATGAGGTTTGAGAAAACACGGAAAGAGATTAGAGAGCATTTTCTATACAAAATCTCCCTATACACTTCAGGTTCTGTGATCTTAGCTCATTTTCTATAGGATTATAGAGGTTGTTTGTGTTAGTGACCGATCTTTATTTACCGTGCTTATTTAATGAGTAATAAGTGCTTATTTGTTTGATGTTTGGAAAATAACAGACCCGGCCTGGCTTTCAAATATACATAGTTATCTGTTTTTGGTATTGGTTAAAACATTCCATAGATACAGGCTTCCAAATAAGAGTAATCATTTATTGGTACTGACCAATCAGTACACGCTTATCTTTATCGGCCAAATATCATTTTCATTATCTTCATATCAATGCAGCTTTCCAAATTATAAGAAGTTAAAATCTCTATATCAATACAGTTGCAAGTTCTGCTTTCTTAATTAAACACATAGGTAAATAAAAAATAATTAAATAAAATAATTAATTAAAATTTCTATATCAGGGGTGCCTAAACCTTTTCGTATGAAGGGCTAAAACCCAAATATCATTGAGAGCCATGGGCTGAAGGGAAATCTACCAAACTTTATCTATTACATTAACATTGCCATGGGTAATTTCCTAATTTATTTCATAATATTAAAAAAAAATGGCAAACATTACTTTAAATCAGATGTAGTATATGTAGTAATGTAGTATAGCTTTTAAAATGATAACTTATTGCAATAGAAACATAAACAATCACATTTATAACACAGTGAAGTTCAATGCTGAATTCATTATTCAAGTAGAATCTGCCTTTGACTTGACTTTTCTCACCAAAGTCTCTACATTGTTGAGTGACAGTATGTACATTTAAACAAAATCTGATTAATGTACATCATTTAATTGAAACATTAAATTTTAGTTAGCTTTTAACAATAAAACAAACAAACAAACAAACAAACCCCATCATCATTCTCCCTCTCTTCTCAGATGGGATGGTGGGCCATCTCAAAGGTTACCATGGGCCAACTTTGGCCCGCAGGCCCTAGTTTGGACATCTCCGCTCTATAGCAATACCCTTGCTAGTTTTACTTTCTCAAACACATGGGTTAATAAAAAAAATACCAACTTGGAACAATAAGAAAGTAATAAAAAATTTCATAATCTCAATAACAGACCAACATTTTATGTAATCTAAAATCAGCATTAATCCAACAACAAACATTCCAAAAGGCACTACTGGAACTTCATGCATCTCATTAGTCACACATTTTTCAGAAACGTTAAATGGATTAAACGGATTACGGTGCATTGCAACATCTTTTCAAGCACACTTGAATACACATTCGCAAATATTAAAATACCTGACAAATTCCAATCATTGTCTAACTGGCGTCAGAGTACTCAGCACAGCCTCGACATGATACGCTCATATTGAGACTTAACAGCAGTTTATCCTCCATTCAGATTTGCTTTAGCTCGATGACAACATCTCAGTTGCTTTCAGAACAAAAGCAACAAAACATAAGAGCAAGGAAACAAGAAAGAAACAGATTCGGAGCGCTATTATGTTCAAGGGGGGATCTGATGAGCTCTTTGATTCCTCTGTAGCTGCTGGGAGCAAAAGGAGTCACTATGGGGCACCGTCTGCCAAGGCAATTTGAGAGCTTTCCAATGGCTTCACACTTCAAAAGTGAGGAGCAGAGTTAGATGAATGGATGTTTGGACCCTTGCAGGTTTCCGAGTGCATCAGGGAACGCATTCAGCATCGGCCCATTACCAAGGAAAAACACAACCAAATCAAAACGGAGACAAAAGCAGAAAAGAAACGGAAAGAGAAATGGCTGCATTCTTTTAGGCGTGCAAACAAACGGTGAAATCAGACTCCAGAATATGGCAAATGCAATAGTCACGCTAATTGCCGGGCAGAGGAAGCCTAGACCATTCCGACAGTTTTATTATAGTTTTCCAAGCCTTTGTTTTGCATATTATAACAGAATTCCACACCATTTGCATCACTCACTCAGGAACCTGCAATTTTGTTGTTTACCTCGCTGTAATGCACGGCTATCTTTGACAGTGTGCAATCCATTCCCTGAGTGCCTTTGATTGTATGGTCTCCTGAGAGACAGACCGGGCGATTCGGCACCTGCATTCCTGATACAAAGAGAGTTAATGCATTTGCAGCTTTGGACACGATGATTTGGCTCAACAGGACAAGCCAAAAAGGAAAAAAGAGATAAGTGGGACAGATTATACACGCATATGATTGTTTTCACTCAGCAGCCGTCTTCATGAGTCTGTGATTTTTAGCATGTGTTAGCCATCTGTGACCATTTAGACCTTTGCACCTCTGTAATTTGCTTCAAGCAAGAGCGAGAGACAGAGAGGGAGTCTTGTTAAAAGTGTTGTACATGGTCAGTCCTCAGGAGAGGCAAAGGAAAATGTAAATGTGGTGATTTCCGAAAAATATAAATCAAAACGTCTCTGAAGCATTAAAGGAATGGTTCTACCAAAGAGGACAATTATAGCAGGATGTTATGCAGTGCTATTATTCATACAGTAAAAATGTTTTTGCTCAAAAATATATCTGTAATAAGACTTACTAAATAATTTAAACCAGACTAGTGGCACTACTTTTATGGAGCGTTCTTAAAGGTCCGGACTGTATTTTTAAGGCTTGGTTGTGTTTATAAGCTGCAAAGCAATGTGTGCTTATGCTTCATATGTAAAAAAAAATTAATAAAAATCACATTATTTTATCATATATCTAACTTTAATTATATACTGCTACACAGCTAACATGAAAACGACTGCCATATTTCCTAGTTTTTCAAAAAGCCTGCCCTCAAGAGGCTCTGATTGGTCAGCTAACATAATGTGCTGTGATTTACGGATCAGCTTCACATCAGCAGGAAGCATCACGCCTCTACTAGCATGTGCTTTGCCTCTGTTTTGTAAATACTTTCAGTCAGCATGGCAATTTCAGTTTGAGCTGGAATAAGACAGGAGAGAGAAAATGAAGAGGACACAGCCGAACCTCATGCTTGCTCTCCAAAAAAAGTTTCTTTCATTTATATTTGGGTTATAAGCAAGTGTAAGTAATATGAAACCTTCACATATCTTTTTTTGCAAGTTTGTTATTTGAGAAGTAAACCTCACAGAAAGCAGCCGCATAGAGAAACACTGCAGCACTGGTGAAGATCATGGGTGTTTACAGGGGTTTGACGGATAAATAGGAATTTGTAGCTAAATTGTTAACGGTGCCAAACAGCATTTCCCCGTGTTTACGTCCTTGTTTACATCCTCCCTACAACATACTGTTAACGCTAGAAACTGTGCATGTAATAGATCAATTTTAACAAATTATAATACTTACAGGTTGTGCCTCACAATCCAAAGCTTCTGTTATGATTGGAGCTGCTCCTCCTTTAAGCAGTGTTTAGCCGAATGCAGCACTGAACTGGGAGAGATTCTGGAAGCTCTCCTTTGTCAAATGCAAGAGCTATATCTTTTTTATATTTCTCTGGAACATAATTAAAACTGAACTGTAAGCACTTCTCTCTTTGTGTGTCATGTCCTTTGGAAGCCCAAATACAAAAACAGAACAAGCTTTTGAGTGTATTACATTCAGAGATGCTGTTCATGTTCACACAGCTACATTATACATCAACTAAAGTTTAAAATATGATATCATAGTGGACCACCCCTTTAATATCTAAAATAAATAAATTAAATACTATAATAAAAAAACTGTCCACATAACTGTAATGCTACTGTACACAATACAAGAAAATGTAAACAAAAGCAAGAAAAAAATAATAAAAATAAATTCATAAAGACCATATTTATACTGTGTGCATGACACTTTTAGTGACTGAATAAATACATGAGGCCACACTTTATTTTGATGGTCCGTTTGTTGAATTTCAGTTACATTGCATCTACACGCCAACTAATTCTCATTAGATTATAAGTAGACTGTTAAATTGAGGTTAGGGTTGGGGTTAGCGTAAGTTGACATGTACTTGCAAAGTTTCTTATAGTCAGTTAAATGTCTTTTTAGCAGCAGTATCAACAGATATTAACCAGACAGTCTACTAATACTCAAATAGACCATCAAAGTGTTCCGATAAATAAATAATAAAATAAAACAGAAAAACACAGGAAAAACTAAAAAAATAAAAAAATAAAAAGGTTTCAAAACAGAACACTAAAAAAATATTTTTTTTGTACAATGTTTGATAATATTAAATATAACCCTAATATTTACAACCTTAAACATAAATCTAGACTCCAAATGAACTCTAAAATATAGATATAAAGCCAAAATAATATGATTTTGTCCAATCTACAAGACTACAATAAATTGAAAACTACAAATAAATGTCATAATGGATCGTTTATGTCCTATTCTGAGACTGACACCCCATAATATACAATAATCATAACAAAACAAAGCTAAAAACAATTCCTTCAAACTTCTTTTATGTTCCACTGAAGAAAGAAATCACTCAATCTGGAATGACATGAGAGTAAGCAAACGATGACAGAAACCTCATATTGGAGTGAACTGCAGAACTATATACACTAGACAGACAGGAACTTTAGGCATCTCCAAAACAAACAGTGAAGCAGGTCAGCAGTTTACCTCACCGCTACGCTGTTCCCTCAGCTTACATCCATCCACTGCCATTTTCCCAGCCTGTCAAGCGGCTCCCCCGAGGCCTCCTCAACCACCTCCACTTTCATTGTGCAACAGGCTTCTTTGGCTTTGAGAGGAACATGGGGCTGGGTAAGCACCTCCACAAAGCCTCTAATCAGTGGCATACACAAACTGCAGTCCCCACAAGCCCTCAAGCGCTTGCAAACTACAGCCCCGGCTGGCTGAATGCAACCGCACTGTCAGAGACGTTTACTTGGCTGATGTGGAATTAAAGCAGAGAGTGAGGGAATAAGCATTTAAAAAGTTTGTGCGTCAGCAGTCACACTAGATAAAGCCCAAGCAGAAGCCCAGCACAAATAATAATAATACTAATATTGGCTGAAAGTAAACAAATTACGGCGAGCGCTACATCTGATTTTAATAATCTTGAATAAGTCCATCGTGCAGAGCTGTCAATGTGAGACAGACGCGAGAAATGATAAAAGGAAGCACTTTCGTGGAGCGAAACCTGGGCTTTTATGAATGCACCCTTATCAGTCGGGGTACATTAAGAGTTCTGCTGACTCTTGAGAAAAGTTGCACAGTCTGGAAGATTTATACAACCGACTTTAAATTGAATTCTCTTCATGTTCCTTATGTTGAATTGATATCTGACAGAATTATTAACCTGATGTCTTACATTTAACTTGCGTGTAGGTGAATTGTTTTCATAAGCTCTAGGATTTTCAAAAACTTCTAAAAAAAACTTTAATATTCCTTACCAGGGTTGAAAACTTAGTCAAGTTTAGTAACTTAAAACTAAGGTATGTAACGCAAAAGATGTACTAAAACAAATTGACATGCACCAAACAAACATTTTATCCTTAAAGGTACCTGCATTGACTCAATGAGCCCTATCATACATGCGGTGCAATAAGGTGCAAGACATGTTTGGAGCAATTTGCTGCTATTTTCAGACCAGCGCAACCATAATTTTCACGTTTTGCACTACGTTGCTTAAATAGCTAATTAATTTGCGCCACTTTGTGGACTCATGGGTCTGCTGGTCTATAAAGGAGGCGCATTGTTGGCACGTTGCTATTTTGAAGAACTGAAATAGACTGCGCCATTGGCCATCCAAAAGCAGGTCTAAAGTCCAGCATAGAGCACATCAGTTATGTCTTTGTGGGTTCAAACGCTTACACATTGCTTAATACCCACAGGATGTACAGCAATACACAACTATCTTTACATATGTTAAAAATGAAAGGATTACAACGTTACAAAAAGTATTATTTTCTACAAAAACATAAAAACCACTATCTCCATGCCTTCTTCATGCCTTTACATGCCTTTATTTCAGTTCATTCATGACAATTTGCTTTTGTATAATGTTATTATTATTAGCAGTATTATTTATTATATGCATATTTATATTTGTCTGAAGCAAAAGTTTAGATTTGACCACCTGTTGGATTTTGGAGACGTATGCATTACCATATGGGGCATAAGATAGGACGCGTGTTTGGATAAACCGTTATTAACTTCGTATGAACAATAACTTTGTTATTATTGTTCATTAATTTGTTAACTGGAAATTAGAACTGAATTTAGAAATAGTTTTGAAACAAATCTTTGAAAACCATTTTCTTATCCACAAAAGTAAAGGAGTAAAGAGTAAAAGCAAAGAGGCTGCATGGAGGAGGCTCATTTTTTATCCTCGCTGCAGATGGTCTGTTTAACTGTTTTCTCGCTAGTGAAGCTTTCAGTTTTTTCACTTACAAAGTCCACCATGTAAATAGCAAATGTGCCATAGCGTGAGGCAAATGACTCTTAAAAGGAATGAGAGATGAGATTCTGATTTCTTTAATGCTCAAAACACACCCATAACTCATCAAGAGAATAAGCACAACCCTGTTAGACCATGTGCCGTGGCGCAAATTGTATTTTTCCGTCCTTAAAATAGCAAAAGTGGACATTAATGACAAAAGAAAAAAGTTAAAATAGAGCCTAATATGTTAAATTGATCTCTAATATCTATATAGTAGTTAAGTGATTTAGGTAGGTTCAAATTCTCCAGAAATGGTTTTATAAGCTTATTTATAACCCCAGAAGTTACCCCTAGAACAAAAAGGTCCATTTGGAAAGGTTGTGAATAATAATGAGGTCTGTCTGATGCTCAGCAGCTCAGTTCATGGCCTCTCACACACATTGTGATGTACTCTGAATGAAACATGTATAAAATAATCCTACTTCAAAATATTTTTACCAAACTACCAAACAGTACATGCCTTATTAAATATTTTGAACCAAAGTGCTGTAGAGGTATATTTTAACCAGAAGGACTGAGTTAACAGCAAATCACCAGAATAACCTATTTTTCTCTACAGTTGTGTAGTGGATTAAACATAGGCTAAATTATAATTATACTCGACAAAGGGGACAGACAGAGATGTATTCAGAGTTGTGCTTTGAAGCATTGACATTATAAAAACACAGGCAGGAATTCATATCAACCTCTGCATAAATATGTTTTCTTTCACTCCAGAGAAATCCCACTAGGAGCTGAGTGATATGAAACTCTGCTCAAATGTTCATTGAGCACTTATATTCAGCAGTCTACATGTGGTTGTTGTCTTGTTACAAACATACATGGCAAATTTCACAATATACACGTTAAACTAACAAAAGTTACTATGAACCAGTGTTTTCAAACCCTGGAGGCACACCAACAGTACATATTTTGGATGTCTCCCTTATCTGAACCATTCATTTCAGGTTTTCGAGTTGCTTCTAACGTTCTGATGGTTTGACTCAGGTGTGTTTGATTAGGGAGAGATTGAAAATGTGTACTGTTGGTGTGCCTTCAGGAACAGGGTTGAAAAAAATTGCTTTAAACCAAGCTCATGCCTCTTCAGGGTGCCGCTGAATAAATTTATAATGTGTTTATCCCTCGTTTTGGGTTCTGACATGATGTAAACAGATGACTGACAGATACTGCTCCTTAAATTGTAAACCGGACATAAAGCACCACATATTTTCTAAACATTATTTTCTAAGAGTTTTTGCACGTTGGCGTCACCATTTGGCATTTGTCTGCATCACTTAGCAATGTAGAGAAAACAATGTAAAGACATGGTGCAACATGGCAAGAAATTAATGTTGGCCAATGAAAGACAACCTGGGGCATTCATATTAAAGATCCTGTGTGCAATATAACAATCTTTCAACAGTGATTTGTTCCAATTGGCATATTTTTCACCAGGATTTTACACTCAAATGATGACGTTTGAGGCTCACAGTGTGCCATTTCCATGTACTAAACTCGTATTATTCAGCTATGCCTAGATATGTCTAGATTTGAATTCTATGGCACTTTTAAAATAATCAAATTTCCACGATAAAATTAAAAAATATAAAAACTTTTATTGATCATCAAGAAAGCATTAAAAGCCAGGGAATATAAACTTAATTTTGTTGGTATCCCTCAGCTATCCTTAGTATGATATAATGGGTCTCAAAATCATTTACTGTTGGAAATGGGTCAAATATGCAGAAGATGCTGGAAAACCAAAAATGCGCAGGACCCGAAGGATCATTTATGAAGAATAATGTTCAGTCTGTTTAACTACTGAAACAAGGGACTCACAAAGAGCTTTGCCAAAACATAAAAATAGTAAATCATCCAGAATAAAGAAAGACACTTAAGATTCAAGTGCATGTGGATTTTTGAACAGAGCGATTTTCATAAATGTTGTTATTATTTTGTCCCGTAGAGTCTATACAAACATTTGGTGTATGTTTTTGGTCAGTACTGAATAAAAATAACACACAAGATTCTAATAAAATAAATATGTTGATTAACAACTACCTGTAGTTTGTAATTTCATAGGTGTTTCTATTTATCTGTGCATTTAAATTCCATTGAGGGACCTTGATCTCTGCACTAACAACTTTTGATGTTAAATTCTAATAAAGTGCCTTTTAGAGATAGTTTGCCATTTTAAATGATATAGTCCATGTTGGTCATGTAAATTACAGTAAAAAAAAGTTGAGCTGTCTTTTTCTGTTATTTTACAGATGCACTTCTATATCTGTTTTACAAATAAAAGTTAATTTAATATATTGTTAAACTTAACAAACATCAAAGACATATTAGACATATTAGAGATCAACAATACACTGTAAAAAATTCTTACTGCCTTAATTTTTTTGTTGAATTAGTTGATCTTTTCTAGTTATTTTTATAAAACTTAAAAAATGACTTGAAACCCAAAGTAACATACAAGTTTTTTGTTGTGATGGCTTTTTGTCATATTATTTTTTACAGAGTACTACAAAATGTTCCATAATTCAATTCAAAAGCGTAAATAAAAGGAAAGTATGACTTAATCAAGAGATACATTTTTTTTTCCATTTGTTTATAAGCTATGATCAATTGAACCTCATTGGTTCAGTCATGCCAGTGTCACACAATCATGAATCTCATTGGTTTTCAAGAATTAAAGGTGCTGTATGTAAGCTTTTGACTCTCCTAAATGATAAAAATACCATAATATGTTTGCAGATATTTAAAAAAACATGCCAAGTGAACATACTTGTTTATCTGAAAGACAATGTTGATGTCAGATATTCTGCTTCGAAAATGTTTTTGTTTTGGTTCTCTTAACCAATTACATTTCAGCAGCCCCGGGTTGCCTTGTTGTAAAACCACGTATTTCATTCATTCATTCATTCAGAGAGGCTGAAAGCATGCGTCCGTGACTGAAATGGGACCTCTGGTGGACAGTAGCAGAATCCAAAATGAGACACAGATTCCACATTAGGTTATTAATAATATAAATATTACGAGCGTAAACATTAGGTGAGCAGGTTACATTGTCACCCGTGTTTTAACAACACACTACGTGACGAGATTTGCAGTGATAAGCAATTTGGCTGTTTGCACCAGACGAAACGTGACATAAATTTAAATACAGCCATACAGAAGTACAGAATATGCACTCACTCATGAAATGGTAAGGTTTATACTCTAATTAATACATGTTAAACCTTTAACATTATTATATGTACATGCTGAATCACTGATATGTGTTGGTTTTGAGTCACAGTTCTAAAGTTCAATTTCAAATGGTTTATTTTATTTTCAAGATCTGAGGTGAACTATCTGCTGCTGCTTTCAGAAGTATGACAATAATGTCATGAAAAATGGCATTCAAACTTACATTGTTAGCATTTACACTGAATAAAGCACATCATCATGTCATCAAGTTTTCTGTTGTTCAGCTGCTAGAAATACAAGCCGTTTCTAAAATATAAATTCCAGGTATTGGTTAGAACAAAAACTGCTTTAAAAATGGGAAATATTCCTTCTATAGTGTGCCGTTGATTTTAATTAAAACACTATTTAAATCAGCCTTAAATCTGCGTTTAGACTCGATAGTTAGGCTTGATCCTGTTGGTTCTCAATCTGGTAACCTGCGCTTGCGTTTGTTTTGATCCAGGAATGCAATACCTAGTTCATCCACTGGGTGTCAAACTTACATACTGCACCTTTAAGCAAGCATGCTTGAGCTTCCATGACAAATGTTGAGGCTGTAAACTTTGTTGTTGTTTTTTTGTGAATAAAATATGTCAGTTGAACTGCTTGATTCAATCTGATGATTATTTTTTAATCTCTTCATGAACATTTTCAAAATATTTTTTGTGATATTTTTCTAATTTAAGTTTTGTGTGGATGAACTTTCCATGGTTGGACAGAAACATCTTCATTTGTGTTCTGAAGATGAACCAATTTCTTACAAGTTTGTAATGACTGAAATTTCCTTTTGGGTTGAACTAACCCTTTAATCCCTCTTGCGCATTCAGTATGAAGCGAACACGCTGTTTAAAAGTCCACAAAGAGACTTAAATTCTCTTTGGTGGCACAAAATATGCCACGACCACTGAGTCAAAACTTTACGAAACATCCCTGAATTACGGCTTTGAGCTTCTTGGCTGCACACGGCTGCGGCGCTGTACTTGTGGCTGTCAGTAATTGCATTAATATTTATTGAAGTATAAAAACCTCTTTCCTGATAAGACTGCTGAGAGGACCTGCCAGTTCCTTCTACTAACAATAAAAAGGCAGATAGTGTGAACTTCGTTTTTTCTCCTCCGCGAAATTCAAAGTATTTCAACAGCGGCTATAATCAAAATTCAAATGAGGAAGGGGAAAACTCCCTACATCAATAAATGAAAGTTTAAGTTAAAACCTTCTCAGTGCCGGTTTCCATGGTGAAAAAGCAGCTCTCCTTTGCTCTCAGATCAATGTTAATGTCACACACGCCGTGAGGCTTTGCTCTTATCAGTCAGAGAGCTTTTTCCCATGGCTGTCCTCCAAAGATTGCTTGACTGCTTTACACAGAGAACTGTATTGAACATCGCCTTGCTTGAAGGGTCAGTGGAGTGTTTTATAAACAAATAAACCATTGTGTATGATTAGAGACACATGCCAGAAGATAGATGTTTCCATAGTGTCTCATTTTGTGCTCTTGCAGATTTCTGAATTCATTCTTCTGCCATTTTTGGAAGATTTTCACCAGGGCTTGTGGCAGACACTTTTATCAAAGCATATATGAGAGGTTAAAAAAGCCATTTTTATTTTTAAAACACACACACACACACACACAAATTGACAGTGCCAACAAAAAAATCATCAATGTGAGTAATGTGAGGTATAGACTTTCACAGGGTATGATGATTCTTTATAGGCACTGTATATACGTATATTACAAAATTTCATAATATTCATTATATTAATAAAACTGATAGTTTGGTAATGCAATTTTGGCAAAATGTGTATTTTTAAAATATGATATTCATGTCATGAAAACTTTATGATAAAATAAATCTAAATAAAATCTATATCTATATAAAATTAAGCAATATTTATATATATATATTTATACACACATACATTTATACATACATATATACACACACACACACACACACACACATACACGCACACACACACACACACACACACAACAGTTCTGTCTGGTTCTTCAATTTGATTGACTGATAGCCGTGTGATATTCTGCAATATCAGAACTCGTATATCCTCCTCACCCTTCTGTATTACTCTGCCCACATAGAGTGACAGCAGATATTGCTGCTGTTGGACAACATAATGTACTTTTGAGGCTTTGTTAGGCGAGAAATTAGTTGTTTAGATTGCAACTATGCCGTTTATTTATAAGGATAGTGCCTATTTTAAATATTTATCATTTCTGAGATACAGCGCGTCGCAAAGGAAAGACGGTTGACGTTGTCCATTCATAAGATGGTGACAGAGACCACATAATAAGCCCTTGGATGAGAAAAGATTGGCGGATTTTCTAACTAAAGCTGATCAAAACATTATAAAATTGGTGAGTGACATTTTTTTGATTGGCCATTTGTTTGTTTCTAATGCTGCTCCTGTTTTCGTAACAGCAGACTAGTTCAGTAAAAATAAATAAATAAAAAATGCCCGCATGTGTTTAGCGTTTTCTTCTTATGGCAAACACAACAGTAATCTGGTAGTGATTGTGATGCTTTGGCTTTTTTGGGGATAATCATTGTGATATCCCGACTGTAACAGAAAAATACTTGGAAATGTCTCTAGACTGATGACATTTCATGCCGTTCAGCCTTGTAATCTCATCTGTGAGCAAAATCACCTGTTTTGTCTTTTGACAGTACGCTTATACACAGTACGTGATACACACACACACATACTGTACATAAAAACAAAATATCCACAACAATTTTGCTACATAATTACATTTATATACGATTTGTATCATATACATATATAATTCATATCTAAATATAAACATTTTCTCAAATATATGCATGCATGTGTGTATTAATATATACATATTAAATATACACAGTACACACAAGTATCGTGTCAAAACAAACATTTATTTTGGATGCGATTAATTGTGATTAGTTTTTGCCCAGCCCTAATCTTTTACTTATTTTACATTTATGAAAAATTATATTCCAATATGTAATGAAATAATAAAATTATATTCAAAATTGTATGAGTAATTAAACTTTTTTTATAATATTCAGAAATCAATGTATTATTATTATTATTATTATTATTATTATTATTATTATTATTATTTATAAATGAAATTTCATATTGATTGATATATCTGATATTAAATGACATTAGAATTCATGAATGTATTATAAAACAATTGTTGTATTCCTGGGAAGTGAGCCCACAATCAGTGACTAAATGCAGCATAAACACCACCGAAGCATAAATATCATATTAAGGGGGTTACTCGAGTACTCAACTGTCTCAATTACAAACGCAATAATGTTAGCAGTGAATAAATTAGCATTAAACGTTAGAGGAGAGAGACTTACTAATAAGTCAGAGTTGAGCGTGTTTCTGTAATGAAGTAACATTTAGCAAATGTCAGCCAATCACCTCTGAAGACCCGTAGTCCAGTGATTTCAAGCACACTAAGCAGACTAAAACATTTTTGATCAAAGCCCCTAGAGAACTAGTTTTTACCTGTCACACTTAATCATGGTGCACCAAGACTACAAGTTTTTCACACTGACCTGCTTCTCAAAGTACATTAACCCCATAGTTTAATTGAACCTTTACTCAGCCAATTGTAACAGTTCACACAAGCCGCTGGTCTCGATTTATTCTCACTTATAGCATTCAGACAGAATGATTAGTGCTAATTGCCTATTCAACTGCTATGATCACAGAGATTTTCAAAGCATTAGGGCTCAGAGTTCATTATTAGCTTTATTAGTAATTTTGGGGATCATAAAGATAAAAATGTGCTATTATTGAAGTAATATTGAAGTCAGTATTAGCCCTCCTGAATTATTAGCCGGCCCCTGTATATTTTTTTAGCAATTTCTGTTTGGCAGTTTTTACTACACATAACATGTTTATTACTAAACATAATAGTTAATATCTAGCCACTGTGCAGCCAACAGTACAAAACACTTCACTATATATTTTTCAAGATGCTAATATTCAGCTTAAAGTGACATTTAAAGGCTAAATTAGGTTAACTGGGTTAACTAGGGGGTGTTAGGGTAATTAAACAAATAATTGAATAATGATGGCTTGTTTTTTAGACAAAGGGAGCTAATAATATTTATTATATTTTTGTAAAAAAAATTGAATGGCTTTTATTCTAGCCGAAAAAAAAAACAAATAAGACTTTCTCCAGAAGGAACAATATTATAGAAAATACTGTGAAAAATTACTTGCTCTCTTAAACATTAGTTGGGAAATATTTCAAAAAGAAAAAAAAATTGCAGGA